>NC_051076.1:73053534-73341562 GCF_004664715.2 Peromyscus leucopus | reverse complement strand
ATATTCCAGGATAAAACCAGATTTAATCAATACCTGTCCACAAACCAGCCCTACAGAAAGCACTAGAAGGGAAAATTCAACCCAAAGAAGCTAAACACATCCATGAAAAATCAAGCAATAGATAATCCTACACCAACATACACCACAGAAGGACAACACAACACAACCAAAAAAATAACAGGAATTAACAATCACTGGTCATTAATATCCATCAATATCAATGGTCTCAACTCACCTATAAAAAGACACAGGCTAACAGAATGGATAAGAAAACAGGACCCATCCATATGCTGCATACAAGAAACATACCTTAACTCCAAAGACAGACACTACTCTGAGTAAAGGGCTGGGAAAAGGTTTTCCAAGCAAATGGACCTAAGAAACAAGCTGGTGTAGCTATCCTAATATCTAATAAAATAGACTTCAAACTAAAATCAATCAAAAGAGACCAGGATGGACATTACATATTCATCACGGGAAAAATCCACCAAGATGAAGTCTCGATTCTAAACATTTATGCTCCAAATACAAAAGCACCCACATTCATAAAAGAAACACTACTAAAGTTTAAAACACACATCAAACCCCACACATTAGTAGTGGGAGATTTTAACACACCACTCTCACCAAAAGATAGATCTACCAGACTGAAACTTAACAAAGAAATAAAGGACCTAACAGATGTTATGACTCAAATGGACCTAATAGATATCTACAGAATATTCCATCCTAACACAAAAGAATATACCTTCTTCTCAGCACCCCATGGAACCTTCTCAAAAATTGACCACATGCTTGGACACAAAACAAATCTCAACAGATACAAAAAAATTGGAATAACCTCCTGTATCTTATCAGACCACCATGCCTTAAAGTTAGAACTCAATAACAACAAAAATTATAGAAAACCCACAAACTCATGGAAACTGAATAATGCCCACCTGAAACATCAATGGGTCAAGGAAGAAATAAAGACAGAAATTAAAGAGTTCCTAGAATTCAATGAAAATGAAAGTACAACATACCCAAACTTATGGACACTATGAAAGCAGTGCTAAGAGGAAAATTCATAGCTCTAAATGCACACATAAAGAAGATGGAGCAATCCCATACCAATGAATTAACAGCACAACTGAAAGCTCTAGAACAAAAAGAAACAAACTCACCCAGGAGAAATAGACGCCAGGAAATAATCAAATTGAGGGCTGAAATCAACGAAATAGAAAACAAGAGAACAATACAAAAAATCAATGAAACAAAGAGTTGGTTCTTTGAAAAAAATCAACAAGATAGACAAACCACTAGCCAAATTAACCAAAAGGCAAAGAGAGAGCACCCAAATTCACAAAATCAGAAATGAAAAGGGAGACATAACAACAGACAATGAGGAAATCCAGAGAATCATCAGATCATACCTCAAAAACCTGTACTCCACAAAAATGGAAAACCAGGAAGAAATGGACAATTTTCTGGATAAATACCAAATACCAAAATTAAATCAAGACCAGATAAACCATTTAAATAGACCAATAACCCCTAAAGAAATAGAAACAGTCATCAAAAGTCTCCCAACTAAAAAAAGCCCAGGACCAGATGGTTTCAGTGCAGAATTCTACCAGACTTTCAAAGTAGAACTAATACCAATCCTCTTCAAAGTGTTCCACACAATAGAAACAGAAGGAACACTACCAAACTCTTTTATGAGGCTACAATTACCCTGATACCCAAACCACACAAAGATGCAACAAAGAAAGAGAACTACAGACCAATCTCCCTCATGAACATTGATGCAAAAATACTCAACAAAATATTGGCAAACCGAATCCAAGAATACATCAAAACAATCATCCATCACGACCAAGTAGGATTCATCCCAGGGATGCAAGGATGGTTCAACATACGGAAATCAGTCAATGTAATACACCATATAAACAAACTGAAAGAAAAAAACCACATGATCATCTCCCTAGATGCTGAAAAAGCCTTTGACAAAATCCAACACCCCTTCATGATAAAGGTCTTAGAAAGAATAGGAATACAAGGAACATTTCTAAACATAATAAAAGCAATTTATAGCAAGCCAACAGCAAAATCAAATTAAATGGAGAGAAACTCAAAGCGATACCACTAAATTCAGGAACAAGACAAGGCTGTCCACTCTCCCCATATTTATTCAATATAGTACTAGAAGTTCTAGCTAGAGCAATAAGACAAGAAAAGGAGATCAAAGGGATACAAATTGGCAAGGAAGAAGTCAAACTTTCACTATTTGCAGATGATATGATAGTATACATAAGTGACCCCAAAAACTCTACCAGGGAACTTCTACAGCTGATAAACTCCTTCAGTAAAGTGGCAGGATACAAGATCAACTCAAAAAAATCAGTAGCCCTCCTATACACAAATGATAAAAGGGCTGAGAAAGAAGTCAGAGAAACATTACCCTTTACAATAGCCACAAATAATATAAAATACCTAGGGATAACACTAACTAAACAAGTGAAAGACCTTTTTGATAAGAACTTTAAATCTCTAAAGAAAGAAATTGAAGAAGATATCAGAAAATGGAAGGATCTCCCATGCTCATGGGTAGGTAGGATTAACATAGTAAAAATGGCAATCTTACCAAAAGCAATCTACAGATTCAATGCAATCCCCATCAAAATCCCAACACAATTCTTCACAGACTTGGAAAGAAAAATACTCAACTTTAGATGGAAAAACAAAAGACCCAGGATAGCTAAAAGAATCCTATATGATAAAGCAACCCTTGGAGGCATCACCATCCCGGACCTCAAACTCTACTATAGAGCTTTAGTAATAAAAACAGCTTGGTACTGGTATAAAAACAATGGAATCGAATTGAAGACCCTGACATTAATCCATGCACATATGAACACCTGGTTTTTGACAAAGGAGCCAAAACTATACAATGGAACAAAGAAAGTATCTTCAACAAATGGTGCTGGCATAACTGGATGTCAATATGTAAAAGATTACAAATAGATCCATATCTGTCACCATGCACAAAACTCAAGTCCAAGTGGATCAAAGACCTAAACATAAATCCAGTTACACTAAACTTAATAGAAAAGAAAACAGGAAGCACTCTTGAACGCATTGGCACTGGAGACCATTTCCTAAATAAAACACCGACAGCACAGACCCTGAGCACAACCATTAATAAATGGGACCTCTCAAAACTGAGAAGCTTTTGCAGGGCAAAAGACACAGTCAATAAGACAAAAAGACAGCCAACAGATTGGGAAAAGATCTTCACCAATCCCACATCTGACAGAGGATTGATCTCCACAATATATAAAGAACTCAAGAAACTAGACATCAAAGCACTGAACAGTCCAATTAAAAAATGGGCTAAAGAGCTAAACAGAGAATTCACAAAACAAGAACTACAAATGGCTGAAAGACATTTAAAGAAATGCTCAACATCCTTAATCATCAGAGAAATGCAAATCAAAACGACTCTGAGATACCACCTTACACCTGTTAGAATGGCTAAGATCAAAAACACCAATGACAACCAATGTTGGAGAGGATGTGGAGCAAAGGGAACACTCCTCCACTGTTGGTGGGAATGTAAACTTGTACAACCACTGTGGAAATCAGTATGGCGGTTTCTCAGAAAATTAGGAATCGAACTACCTCAGGACCCAGCCATACCACTCTTGGGCATATACCCAAAGAATGCTGATACATACCATAAAGATACATGCTCATCTATGTTTATAGCAGCACTATTTGTAATAGCCAGAACCTGGAAACAGCCTAGATGCCCATCAACGGAAGAATGGATGAAAAAAATGTGGTACATATACACAATGGAGTACTACTCAGCAGAGAAAAACAATGAAAGCATGAAATTTGCAGGCAAATGGATGGAACTAGAAAAAATCATCCTGAGTGAGGTAACCCAAACCCAGAAAGACAGTTATGGTATGTACTCACTCATTGGTGGATTCTAGATATAAAATGAACAATCAGACCACAACCCATAGAACCATAAAGGCTATATATATATATATATATATATATAGCATGGAGGTCCTAGGACGACTGTGGCATATAATAAATTTCAGTTTTACTCAATTATTGAAAAAAATAGCCAAATGAATAGAAACACATGAACTATGAACCAAAGGCTGAGGGGCTCCCAGCTGGATCAGACCCTCTGAATAGGTGAGACAGTTGATTGGCTTGATCAGTTTGGGAGGCATCTAGGCAGTGGGACCAAGTCCTGTGCTCAATGCATGAATTGGCTGTTTGAAACCAGGAACTTATGCAGGGACACTTGGCTTAGTCTGGGAGGAAGGGACTGGACCTCCCTGGACTGAGTCTACCAAGTTGATCACAGTCCTCGGGGGAGGACTTGTCCTGGAGGAGGTGGGAATGGAGGGTGGGCTGGGGGTAAGGGGAGGGCGTGGGAGGGGGGAGAATAGGGGAACCCATGGCTGATATGTAGAACTGAATGGTATTGTAAAATAAAAAATATATATCACAAAAAAAAAAAAAATAGCCAAACGAATGGAAACACATGAACTATGAACCAAAGGCTGAGGGGCCCCCAGCTGGATCAGGCCCTCTGAATAGGTGAGACGGTTGATTGGCTTGATCAGTTTGGGAGGCAACTAGGCAGTGGGACCAAGTCCTGTGCTCATTGCATGAGTTGGCTGTTTGAAACCTGGAGCTTATGCAGGGACAGTTGGTTCAGTCTGGGAGGAAGAGCCTGGACCTGCCTGGACTGAGTCTACCAGGTTGATCGCAGTCCTCGTGGGAGGATTTGCCCTGAAGGAGGTGGGAATGGGGGTTAGACTGGGGGTAAGGGGAGGGAGTGGGAGGGGGGAGAATAGGGGAACCCATGGCTGATATGTAGAACTGAATGGTATTGTAAAATAAAATAAAATAAAATAAAAAAAGAGAAAAAAGAAAAAAAAAGAAAGAAAGAAAATGCCACCCAGACATGCCCACAGGCCAACTCAATGTAAATAAGCCTTCCTTGAAACTCTCTTCCACTGTAATTATAGCTTTGTCAGGTTGACAATCAAACTACCTTCTGAGATTGAAATATTCTATTAATCTGGAAGAGGAGCTCTTCAAGCTTCAGATAGTCCCTGAAACTGACCAGATGCACTAGGCCCCTCCTTGCTAGATTAAGCAATATAAGGCTCCTGAAAATCACTCTCAGAGAAGCCAAGCTGCAAAGGAGACTTGGAGACCACACCAGCCTCCTGGGAGAATCAGAAACCAGCTGAGCTGCCTGGAAGAGACTGAAACTGGAATCACAAGGAAAGGACACTCTCCAACTTTGTTGATCTTCCTGCAGGCTGCTCAGTGTGTCCAAGCTTCCCAGCTTTTTGAGCTGTCACCCATGCTCGGGTGGACCTCTGTGATACAGCTGTCTTTGAGTTATTTCTTTTTCTGTAAATAATCCCCACCCATACTGCTGTAAGTAACCCCAATAAAACTCATTAGTTCCTCAAATTGGACTTTGATAGTATCTGTACTTTAGTCTGTCCTGGGATCCCTATCTACTGTGAGTAGACGTGTGTGTTGTGTCTCCCCAAGGAAAAGTTTTGTCAAGCAACACCATCACAGGTATATATACCCAGCTACAATTCTTAGGAACTCTCCTTGCTATGGAATTTAAATTTTGCCAATCTGGTATATCTTTTTGTAGGCTTACTTTTTATTTATGTATTTAGCTTTATGCACAAGCAGATGTATCTTCAAACTAATAAAGGATTTGGGATTCCTGGTATATAATGGTCCTTGTGGTCACAGTATCTCTCTTCTGTGGAACCAGAGACTGGATGTAGGGATGACTCCTTCAGATATTCTATAGTGATTGAAAGTATATACACCATAAGGTTCTGACCAAAGCTTTTTATCAAGGTGTGAATAGTATTAAATAGCAGATCTTTCTATGCTGCATGTTTACAATGTGCAATGGCAAAGATTAGCACTGGATACTTTAATATTTATAATTTAAAAAGTATATCTCTAAATAAAATTCAGTCTCCTAAATATGTTTAAGTTTTATTACATTTATTTATTTGGGGGAGGGGCATGCAGGTGTGCCACAGCATGCTGTTGAGGTTGGAGCAAAGCTTTCAAGAACTGTTTTCTCCTTGAACCACGTGAGTCCTGGGCATCAAATGTGGGTCATCAGCTTAGGTGCAAGTGCCTTTTCCTATTGAGCCCCCTTGTTGCCCTAGTCTCCTAAATACCTAACTACTTTACACTCAGTCCATTTCACCATTCACTGAGAGGTTTGCAGCTGCTCACATACTTACTGGTGATTTTTATTTCCTGCTTTTGAAGTCTATTCAAGTCTCATTGCTTATTTCTTATTTGAAATGTTTGTCCTATTGATTTTGCTGTCATTTACATATTATAATCTAGTCTTTCATTTCACAAATGTACATATATTCATGTATTTGTATAAAGTATTACCTATTGATATGTCTCCTTCGTGTCTGACAGGTTTCTCTGGTCAGCAGCTGTTGCTGATATTAGAACACAGTTGGATTTATAGTTGCTACTATTTATTGAACGTTCTCAGTGAAAAGAAATATTCCCTGATATGATGGTGACTGAAGATATTCACCAATATTCTCTTTTCAAAGTTTGGATTTGTAGTTTTATTTTAACTGTTCTAATTAACTCTTAACATACCTTCAGTTTAGGGACGTGTTGTAGCATTTATATCTACTTTCCCACATGCATAGTCAACACCTCTTCAGGATTTACTGGAAACCCTTCCTGCCTTTCCTGGGGCCTGGCAGGCTGCCTCTCATATCAATGCACTTCTTATTATTATTATTATTTTCCCTTTTTTGTTTTTTTGAGACAGGGTTTCTCTTTGTAGCATTGTACCTTTCCTGGAACTCGCTCTGTCGACCAGGCTGGCCTGGAACTCACAGATCCGCCTGGCTCTGCCTCCCAAGTGCTGGGATTAAAGGCATATGCCACCACCACCTGGCTCAATGCACTTCTTATTGACTGTAGAATTTCTTTTCTTTTAGTATATGTCACCTATATGCAGTGCTCACGGAGACCAGAAGACAGTGCTGGGCTGTAGAGCTGGAGTTACAGGCAGTTGTGAGATGTCCAACGTGGGTACTGGGAAAGAGACTCAGATCCTCAGGAAGAAAAGCACTTGTTGTTGAGCCTGATCTTCAGCCCTAGGTGGCGAGAATTCTTCTTGGCCCATTTCCTTTCTGTATTAAGAATATCTGGAAATACCTGAAACAATGCTAAATTTTGTTATGTATGGTAGCTTCAACTTAATTTTTGTAATCTAAGAGCACAGTTGCCATGATTTTGGGAGGTTTTCAAGTACATATGGGCTATTTGTGTCAGTTAAGTCAACTTACTGAAATTATACTGGATTGATCTACCAATGAATTTGTAGAGAAATAACAAAACATTAAGCATGTAGTTGATGAGATGCTAACTCCCTTCATGTGTCTGGGAATATCTGAGGTGCTTTCACAGGGCTTTGTTCATTTTAGTTTAATGAATTCCATGTGTTTTTACTTTTACATTGTTTGAAACATTTATTTATTTAGTGTGAGGGTGTATGTATGTCTGTATCTATGCCTTTGTGTATATATCTGTGTATTTGTATGTATCTCTCTCTTTGTGTGTGCCTATGTATGTGTGTTGGGGGGAGGTGACAGCGTATGTATGGAGGGCATAGGATGGCTTACTAGAATCAATCCTCTTTCCAACATGAGAACCTAGGGGTCAACTCAGGTAATCAGACTTGGTGGCAAGCACCTTCACCATTGAGCAATCCTGCCAGCCCCTGTTTCATATTTTCAGTATCATAGTGCATTGATTACATAGAAGATTCTTGGATTGGACCTAAATATATGCTATTTCTAATGCTATTGTAGAAGATATCATCTTTGAATTTTTATTTGTTAGCATTTTGTGTATGGAAATAAAAAAAGATTTTGTATTCACTTTTTATTTACATACTTGTGGTTCACTTATTAATATTTATAAACAGAAAATAACATCCTTGACATTTCTATATACATAAGGAAATCATCCAGGACTAAGAATTTAACTTACATTTTTGAAGTGTTTATGTCTTTTATTTCTTTTCATGGACCTGTTGTATTATTAAATAGAAGAAACAACAACAGGCTGTGAGGTTCCTTATCTCAAAATAAGACTATTTCATATTTTACACAGATGATCTCAATTCTAGTTACGGAAGGTTTGTGTGAGACAGAAATGATATATTTTCCTATTAATTATTGAAACCCCCATTATAATGTTTTGGTGTTGAATTATATCAGGACTCTGTTGGTGTTATATAAAATTTTTCTCTCTTATCGTGACACTGTGACAATTGCATTAAATGTGTAGTTTTTAAGCATTCTTCAGTTTCTAAGATAGTCTAAAAAATTCTCCTGAAATTGCAAGCAGTACTGCTGATTTTTAAAAAGTTTTACCTGAGAAAATTACCACCTGGTGACACTGACAAAAATGGTGGAATGAAGAAACAAACAAACAAAAATATCATCCTCATGTGATGGTGGTCAGCAAAATGGCAAAACGGTCAGAGCAGAATTGTACAACCCAGAAATCAAGCAAGAGTGCAGCAACCATTTCAACCATGAAATTGTTTACTGTAAATGAGAAGATACTTATGGAAGTAAAACACAGTAGGAGTTCTTAAATTCAAACAACCCAACTCATGAATGCAGGGGCTTTGGAGACATGTTCTTAAGTCCCTGACACTAGAGAAAAAAGATGAGCCTTTTCTAAGCTTTATTTTATTTTTAACTATGTGTATGTGTTGCAGGGCAGGGATGGGAAAGGTATGTGCACATGAGTGTAGGTCCCTGCAGAGGCCAGGAGATGCTGTTGGATCTCTAAGAGCTGAAGTTACAGATTGTTGTGAACCATATACAAGGATGTTAGAAAAGGAACTCTGGTCTTCTGCAGGAGCAGAAAACCCTCAACCAATCACTTACCTCTTCAATCCCAAAGATGAACATTATTTTAAAGGAATTATAGCTGCCTATTTTGACTTATCTGGTGCTTCTATGAAGAGATGTCTCATAATGTGCACTTTATTCTTCCTAACATGGAACACATCCAGGGCTGAAGTAGCTATGCTTTCTGTATCTGTCACAACAATTATAGAAAAAAGTTTAGTTGACACTCAATGAAAAGAAGTCAGAGTTAAAACAGAACAAAATGAACTTGGAAACTTGGAAAGAAACTGTAAAGCATGATTGTTGGGGATACATCTTCAGAATCTTATCATTGTCAGTAGAAACACAGACTACTGCAAAGAATCAGATGTTTTTCTCTGTGTTGTTTGTTTCTACTCCTTAAAGACATTTCCATCTATGTATGTGTGTGTGCTCATGTGTATGTGTTCATGTTTGGAGCACATAAACACACATGTGTGAGTGCCTGTGGCAGCCAGAGGACAGCCTGTAATACTATTCCCCACGTGCCACCTTGTTTCTTTTGCCTTTTACTTGGCCTGGCACTTGCTGACAAGGTTAGGCTGGCTGACCAGGGAGTTCTCAGGGTCCAGCTGTCTCTGCCTCCCCAGGCCTTTGATTACAACTGAGGCTACTACGCCTGACTTCACATATTAACTTGGATTCTGGGAACAAAGTGGCTCTGATCCTTGTATAGCAAGCATATTGCCAGCTGATTGGTACCCAGTCCTCTCAAGTTCTGTAGCTGATTGTACCATCATGAGACAGTGGTGGACACACAGGACAAGCATTAGAGAATTTATGAAAGGAGCTCACAAAAAACACTAAACAAATAACTACACAAGCAACAACAAGGACCCTCCTGAAAGGAGAGGGTCTTATTTCATTTTTGCATTACTAAATTAGAAGTGGGAAGTGTCCAGTGAAGTATTAGGGGACATCTAAAACATTAGGAATATGACTCAAATGATAGAAAACATTCATAGAAAAGGTTTTTAGAGCACAGAATTTTACTAACCTGTCAAGAATTTGATATTAACTATTTAAAATGCATTCAAAGAGATAAGAAAACAATTACAACAAAATTTAACTGACTATGGGCCTCTGAGATGGCTCAGTGGGTAAAGACAGCTACCATCAAACCTGGTGACATGAATTCAGTCCCCACAGGGGGACAGATAGTGCCAGATCCTATAAAATGGCCTTTGATACGCCCACAGGGATGCTGTGGCATACATGCTGGCTCTTGCTTGCTCTCTAGCTTGTCTGTCAGTCTCCCATTGTGTCTCTTTCTGTGTCTTCCTCACTTACACACTAAATTAATTAATGCCATTTTTATTGACTTTAGAATATCATAAGAACAATAATATTTCACCAAATAGTGAAAAGAATTAAAGTAGCAGAGAATTATGATAAGACACAAATAGAATTTTCTCAGTTATTATAATACCTTGAATGAGAATGTAAAGAAGTACCAGAGGCTTTGAATTGCAAATTTAAGCAAACACACACACACACACACACACACACACACACACACACACACACACACACACAAAGAAAAAAGAAAACTACCAGTGAAATTGAAGAAAGGACTGTTAAGAAGGAGGAACAGAAAGAATAAAGACAAATTGCAGTCAGAAGGTTTCTCTGGTCCCTCCAAGCTGCCATTGGTCTGTGTCCTGCTTATAAAATAATCACTTAGAAGCTTATATTAATTGTAAATCTTAGCCATTAGCTCAGGCTTATACTGACTTAAATTATCCCATAATTCTTATTTATGTTTCGCCACATGGATTGATACCTTTTCTCAGTTCTGCCTTGTCATCTTGCTTCCTCTGTGTCTGGCTGGAGACTCCTGACTCAGCCCTTCCTCTTCCCAGAATTCTCTTTGTCTGTTTATTCTGCCTATACTTCCTGCCTGGCTACTGACCAATCAGTGTTTTATTTATCAACCAATCAGAGCAAAACATATTCACATCATAAAGAACAACATCCCCCAGCAAAAATATTAGAGTCACAAACTATGTGATGCTATCAAACATGTTAATACATACATTCAAATTAAGCCCCTGAGAAGAAGAAATGACACAATGGATATCTTAATATATAATACCATAAAATTTATTAACTTAGGTAATCCTTAAAGCCAAAGAGACACTCAGGAAAACACTTTGTGACTGGCCAGTTGAAAACCAAAGCAAAAGAGAACCATGCAAAAGGCAAAAAGAGAAACAGTTGGACCTGTACCTCCATATCACAATCAGCCAGTTTCCCATTAAAGAGTATGGAGGTTAGACTTCCAGGAAAGGTGTCAGAAAGGAGGCTACCTTTGCAAGCTAGTAAAGGACTGCATTCTGATAAGAAAGAAGACACTGTATCCTAAGGAAAAGAGCCAAAAGGACAATGGAAAGGAATGGGAAGAAGAGCCATGAGATCCAGAGGAATCAGGTGATAGAGCCTCAGCCTAGTATGTTATTAGGTAAAGGCCGATGCAGCTTCCACAGGTCATCCAGATGAAACTGGGCAGTTCTGCAGTCACCATGAGATGAGATGAAAGCCTTCATAAGATGAAACTCAGTTGCAATTTCTGGTCTGGTATGTAAGAGATCAGTGCAAACTCATTTTATCAAAGTGTAGCACTATTTTTAGAGAGAACACAGGTTGCAGAGATGGCCCAGTGGTTAAATGTGCTCACTAATCTTGTGGAGGACTTGAGCATGGTTCCAAGTACTCACACAGTGACTTAAAATCACCAGTAACTCCAGTTCCTGGAGATGCCATACACTGTCTTCTTCTGGTTTCCATAGGCTCCCACATGCATGTGGTACACAGAAACTCCCATAGGCAGACACAAGTACACATTAACTAAATATGTAATTAGATGTATGATAGATATAGATAGATAGATATAGAGATAGATAGATAGATAGATAGATAGATAGATAGACAGATTAATATCTAGATGATAGACAAATATCTAGATGATAGATAGATAGATAGATGATAGATAGATAGATCATACATGCATACATATATACATACATACATACACAGATTGATACATAGATATATAGATATATAGATGGATCTTTTAAAAACAAACTATGGAACTCAATAGGAGGATTACTTGCTATATAAACATGAGGAGGATCTGAGGCCAAATCCCTAGCATGACACAGTAAACTGTTCTTGTCTGTTTACCTGTAACTCCAACACTGTGGAGTGGAGACAGGAGGATCACTGCCTGCCAACCAAGCTCCAGGTCCAGAGAGAGACCCTGCCTCAATACAATTAAGGTAGAAAATGAAAGATGGAAAATTGAACATCATCCAGTGGCCTCTACACACAAGCATGGTTATGCACATCCATATACGTAAGTGTGTAAAACACAGTTACACAAACACAATGCAGTTTTTATTCAGTCATAAGGAGTAAAATTTTATTATTTTGAGGAAAATGAGAAGATCATCAAGTTAAGTGAAATAAACCAGACTAGGATAATTAAATATCACATTTTTGTCATATATGGAATCTAGATTTTATGGACATAGATATATATGTTCAATCTTGAATATGTGCACGTGTGTGTGTGTGTGTGTGTGTGTGTGTGTGTGTGTGTGTGTGTGTTATGAAAACATAAGGGATGGATTTGAAAGAGAGAAGGTACCAGCAGTAAGAGGAACGGTAAAGAAGAAACCAGTAGGGAAGGAATATAAGTATGCAAGTTTCAAAAAAGTTTTGAAAATGTTTTCTAATGACATATGATTTATTTAAAAATGTGTCTTAAGTATTCTAAGTACATAAATCTTTCTAATTATCTTTTATGGTTTTTAAATTTCTGGTTACTTGCATTGTTGTCTTTCAATATGTTCTGTGTGATTTAAATAGTTTTAAATTTGATAAGACTTTATTTTTGCCCCAGTATAATAGATAATTTTCACAAATGTACAGTACATGCTTTAAAATAAAATTCTGCTCTATAATATGAGTAAACACAAGAACATGGTCAGCCACCACCTGTAAGTTAAACTCCTAGAAATGGGAGGCAGTAAATACAAACATGTCCTAGAGGACAGTTCCAGGGACCCAGGAGGCACAGATGTCATGGATCATCACAGTCAACAAAGGAAACATAAAAAGTTGTGGAGATTTTAAGCTGCGTGGCTGATGAAGAAACTGGTCTGTGTCCAGCCTTCCTGGTGCTTCTTGTAAGGTTGCTTGACTGTGGCTCCCAACCCTGTGCCACGACGTCTCCCTTCCAGACTGTAAGAGTCTGAGATCATTCTGATGCAAGCAGGTAGGTGAAGATAAAGTTTTGTACCTAAACTCGGTGACGTGTTGAATCCCCACCATAGAATGCTGCCAGGACCAGTTAAATTGCTTTAACACTTCGATATAACTGGTTTATACAAGATTCAGCAGAGATTATTCTGTAAGACCACCTGAGTGACTCCATTCTGAAATTAGTACCTCATATATCTTCTTACACTAGGCCAGATTGTTAAATTTGTCTTTCATATGTTGGCTTTTTATCTACCTGATGTTCTATACTACTTAAAATGGGATAATATACTCACCTTGTCTAAAAATAAATTTCTCTATGCTCAAAGATTTTCATTGTTTTTCTCCTGAAAAGTTTAGAGCAAATTTAACCAAATGATTGATTTGTTTTACTACCCAATAAAGATGAATAAAATATTCTTCTTTATTCATTAATCCATTACATAGATGAAGGAAACTTCATCTACACTTCTTCAAATATATCTTCTGACCCACCCAATTCCCTCCCGCTATTTATCATTTCTTTATCTGTATTTCTTTCTCTCATTGTTTTGTTTTCCTTTCAACATTCTGGTGATTTCTTCTGATTTATCTTCACAGATTCCTTCTTATCATTATTATATGTGTTTGTGTATTGTGTGGTGTGTGTATGAGAGGAGATTGGTGTGCCACAGCACATGTGCAGAGGTCAGAGAGCAATTTTGTAGAATCAGTTTCCTCCTTCCACATCTATGTGGGTTTCAGGGGTCAAGCATCTTTGCCTCCTGATCCATATGGCTGGTTCCATAGATTATTATTTTTTGAATATTTTATATTCTGCTATTTAGTCTGCTCATTGTGGTCTTAATATTGGATTGCTATGTACCTTCAAAATGAATTTTGTTAATGAAGATATGCATGGTGCATGATCACCACATGGTGCAGAGAAAACATTTTGCATATGAAACAGCCTATTCATCGGGGGTGATGAAAGCTAGGATACAGGGCTACTTGTTTGGAATGGCGCTAGCATTATGAAGCCATACACTTAAATTTTTACTTAATGGAAAAGGAAACCAAAAATGTAAATCAAGAATGTGTACAGACAAGGATGTCTGCTTCTATTAAATTGGTCAGTGCTGGTTCATTTCATTTTATAGAGCTTTACATTTTATACTTCCAAGAATGTCACCTTTATTTTTCTGCTTTTTTAAAAAGTCATCTATTTATTTTATATCCCAGCCTCAGCCTCCTGCCCCATCCTCCCCTCCCTGTCTCACTCTCCCATTTCTCTCCTTGACACCCTAATCCCTTCTTCTTGGGAAAGGGCAGGTCTCCTATGAGTATCAGTAAAACATGGCATATCAAGTTGCAGTAAGACTAAGCACCTCCCCATGTATGAAGGCTGGGCAAGATGACTCAGTAGAAGTAGGATCCCAAAAACAAGTAGAGAGTTGAAGACAGTCCCTATTCCCACTGTTAGGAGTCTCATAAGAGAATGAAGCTACACAACTGTAATATGTCAGTCTCAATCATGTTCTCTGATTGTTGATTCAGTATCTGCAAGGTCCTATAAGCCCATAGTAGTTGATTATTTTCCCATGATGTCCTTGACCCCTCTGTTTCCTACACTCCTTTCTCCTTTCTTTCTCTCTCTCTCTCTCTTTTATTTTTTTACTAATAGAAAGGTTTTAAGAATTGTTTTATTTTCATTTAGGTGTGTGTGTGTGTGTGTGTGTGTGTGTGTGTGTGTGTGTGTGTTATGTGTAGTACCCAGAGGTCAGAGGAAGGTGTGTCAGAATCCTGGGAGCTGGAGTTGCAGGCTCTTAAGAGTCACCCATGGTAGGTGCAGAAATCAAATGGTGACCCTCAGCAAAAACAATGCATGCTCCTAACTGTGGTGCCATCTCTCCAGCCCCAGCAGCTAGAGTCTTCTGATGATGCTGTAGCAAACAAAGGATCAACTCCATTTTCTCACCATACAGAGGTTTGTCAGCATTTTCTAGCAATGAAGCATTCTAATGAAGGTACCTACCACTTTGACTGTAACATTATTGAACAGTAATAGACTACAGTATGAATGTAACTTTGATACACACTTAGAGACTTAGAGACCAAAATATGACCTTCCTTATTGTTTTATATGCACTATTATTGGAGTATAGTACCCAAAAATACCCAATCTCTGAGCTATGATGATACTGAAAATCCTACTGAATATAATTATGTAGCAGAGAATCTGGATTCTCTCTCTGTGTCTCTCTCTCTCTTTCTCTCTCTCTCTTTCTCATCTCTTATGGCATGGTACTTAATGCAGAAAAATCTCAGTCTCTGAAATAACTACTAGAGCTAAGAGAGCTTCAGCAAACCAGGGTCTATATTTAAAACACAGCAACATCTGTTGCTATTATGTGATCTGTAATGGAAATTCAAAAAGATCTAGGCAGATCATTCTATTCATAACAGATTCCAGAAGGATTTAATACATAGGAATAAACAAAATCAAGTTAATTATTGATTTGTTGAGTGAAAGGAAGAAAATATTGCTAATAGTATGTTTAAAAGGAGTGAAAAAAATGGAAATTGAATTAGTTTCTTTCTTGTTGCTGTGATAAGAGTCTGACAAGAACATATTCCTGGAGATAGTTCTCTTTTGTTTCACAGTTCCAGAGGGGTGGAGCCCACCAGGCTGGGTAAAGCATGGCAGAGATGTATGAGGGAGACAGGCAGTCAGGTAGCAGAGAGGGAAAAGGAAAGGAAGGCAGGTAAGGCCCACCCCAAGTGGAGCATTCCCTCCAGTGAAGCTCCACCTCCTAAAGGTTGCATAAGTGTCCCAAAGAGCACCACCATCGGGGAGCTTGTCAGACCCTCTCATTCCAGCCATAGCCACAGTTGATGCTGATGAAATGGAAGATATTATACACATGGGGGATTTTCAGAGACTGCAATGTAAACTGAACTATGATTGACTAAAAGATATCAAATTTCATTTGACTATAAAAAGACAGTTATATGCAACATTTCTGGAAGGAAATTGAATCAAGTGCTGTACAATATTTTATATATACTAAATGACATTGAAACGTTCACTTCAAAATACTTAATTTCTAAAATACTACTACACCTATATTTGCAGAAAATAATTCTTATATAATTTATGTTTTAGAAGAAAGAGACACAATGTTGAGTGTAGTGAAAAGAGTGCAAAAATTAACTATAAATAATGAAAATCATTGTAAGAGAACTGAAAACTAATCTAACTTATGAATGTTAATGAAAAAGCATGAGACTAAGAAAGACTAGTAAAGCCTGAGAATATTTTAACTAAAGTTACCTTTTACTAAATGAAAGCATTCTGGTATTTCAAAGTTCTGAAAATACACAAAAATCATTAACATTTATAGCAGCTTATTTAAAAATGGGACATGAGAACTGATTCTGCAAAAATGTAAAATCTGAACATTTCTTTCCCTATCATGCAATAAGAAAAATGTGTACATGTTTATCTAGGTGTTTTGAGACCATGAAACTTTATATAAAGACGAAGTTGCCAGGAAAATATATCACAGGATTGATATAGCAGACAGACGGATGCATGACCATTTCAAGTGAGAAATTGGCAAAAAGACAACATAATAGTTATTCAAAGGCAAAGTGCCACTCAGGGGAAGGAACATTCATAGAGCAAAGCTACGTGGGTTTCATGAAATAATAACCTGAATCAACTCATCTGTTGAAGGACATTTAGGTTGTTTCCAATTCTTGACTATTGTGATTAAGGCAGCAAGTATGTATGGAGTATGATGTCACATATATATAGATATAGATATATGTATATATGTGTGTATGTATATATGTATGTGTGTACATATGTATGTATGTATACAAACATAATCAAATACAAATAAAATCAAAGAAAAGTGTCTGTCAACTTGAGAGTGGGTAGATATGGGAGGTGTTCAAGCCAGAGTAAAAGGGAGGGGCTGGAGGGAAGAGAGGGAAGGGGGAAGCAATATAATACTCTTGCAAATAAGAACACTTTTTATAAAGCCTGAACCCAACATTGCTCACAGCCCACTGAACTAACAAAGAGACTCACTGAGGTAATCCCCTAGCAACAAGCAGGCTGGAATGCAAGCAGCTTAGGCCAAGGAAAACTATGACTCCTATAGAGCAAAGGGCAGGCATAGGCCTCTCTCACTGGATAGCATTGTTGCCTAAGACTTCTATGCATGTGTATTGGAGAAGAGGAGGAACAATTAGAATAATTTCCCGTTAGCATGATAACATGCTAGAAATGTTCAAGAAAAGCCACCAAAGCATTATTAGAAGATATGCAATGTATCCTTAGAATTCAAAAAAAATGACTAGATTTTTAAGGTTTTTTATTTTTATTTTTACTAAATGTAGAATGAATAAATGCTATATTTCTGGTCTTCAAATCATATCCTGGTGGATGAGGAAGAAAGCTGTTAAACACAGACTTCAAGTCTTTACATGGCTGTTGCCCACAACTCACAGCCCCTGGTGCTACCTAAACAAGATCAAGGCAGTCAAAATTCAAGTATGAATGAATAGCAGTCAGAAACTCCATTCTTGGGAGGAGCTATTAGCAGTTGATGGTTGCTTTTGCAGGGAGAGCCATTCACTTCTTTTGAGGCATAGACAACTGGTAGGCCATCCATGCCCCAAGTGATGGCTCTAAACCCATGTACTGTGGGCAGCATGACTGGTCCCAGGTATTACTAAGAACAACAACAAAGGAGGGCATGAAGATGGCAGAGTGAAGGCACAGGAATTAGGAAGTGAAAGGTCTTAATATTGGATGGATATGATCAAAATACATTGCACAAATAAGAATTATGAATAAATTTAATACACATTTAAATTAAATAAATATATGCTCAGTTATCATTCATCTTAGTCTTAAACTGTTAACTTTTAGACACGAGATTAAAAAGAAATGCATCTAACAGAATATATCAAAAATTTAAGAAAAGCACACATACACTTTTTAAAGCCATGTTGGCACAGAAAGATATACTCAACTTTCTGAAGCCAAAATTAGAATTCCATCCACCAGCCTGTGTTTCCTATAGAAATGATTTTAAAGGACTAGCATATGATAATGGATATATTTTGTATAGTTGTGGAATTTTAGAAAAATAAAAAAATGGAACCTTGAAGAGTAGTAACTCTTCATAAAAGCAATTAATACATTTGGGGCAGATTATTGTCACTTATTCTCAGCACCTTGACTAATCATAGGTTTCTGCATTAACTCTCACTGCATGCAGTGAGAAGCTTCTCTGATGAAGGATAGAAACAACACTGATCTACAAGTATAAACATGGATGTTTAGAGAACAATGTAACAATCAATAATGTGGCTGAAGACAAGCTGCCCTTCCCCCACCAAAAAACTTCCCATTCGCACACTAACAAGAAACCCTGACTTCAGCAGGCACCAGAAAATAATGACATGTAAGTAGGGAGTGGGCTCACTGAGGAGAAAGGTACAAATAAGAAAGTGAGGGGGATGAAAGAGAAAAGAATGGGGTGAAAATGACTACAATTCATTGTTTAAATGCATGAAACTGCCAAACAATTAAAAGGGAGAAAGTTGATACATTTGTTCAGAATGTTTTCCTCTCTCCTTCCCTTTCTCGCCCCTCTTCTCATGTGTGATAGAGACAGAGTTTTGGACACAGTTGCTCTTGCTGAGATCTGAGTTTATAACCATGATCAAAATGTTAGTAAGCTCATGAAAGAAAATTAACTGTGATCAAGAGAAAGAAATCAGACAGTGAATGCTACGAAAGAAAGGAAAAATGAGAGTGAATTGTTGATGAAAACCAGAAAGTGAAACCCCAATTTCAAAATATAATCACATTCTGAGGCTTTGATGAGATGACAGGTGTGTGATGTTGGAGAGTATTGAATTTGCTTAAAAATACAGAGCCAAGTTCAATGGTGCAACTGAAGCAAGCATTCAATATTTATATTTCATTTAATATCTTGCCCATGTCTCTGTTATGAGAAAGAATTTCAGTAATGCCAAGTTCAAAGCCTTGTAAATTTAATACTATCCAAAAAGAAATGAAAAAGTGACACTAAAATGCACATCGCCAAATTCTTACTGGCGATGGTTTTTCTTCCTCTTGAAGGATTTTCAAGGAAGAGTCTTGAGGACACTCATCAGGATCTTTAAGGAAAGAAGGCAATATAAGCATTATCATTTATTCTTATTTGCTGACCTCATTCAAAATGCAAAACAAATTAAAATGAATTTTAAACACTGTTTATGAAAACTGACTTAAGTCTTTCTTTCAGTATCTTTATTTGATTTGATTTGATCTATTTTAATTTTTGTGTGTGTGTATGAGCATGAATGCATTGTTGCATGGTCAGATGTGAGCACATGAATGTGGAAAACAGAGGTCAATATCAGTATTCTTCCTCAATCAATTCTCCACCATCCCCTACTTTCACACCCAAACTTGAGTTGTCTTTCTCCATTGAGTCCCGTTTGTGTTGTCCAGCTCTTCCTGGGAAAGGGCCTACTGAGGCATGTGTATGACCTACTAGGAGTCAAAGCAGCACAGAGAACTGATACCCTCTCACTCACCAGCCATCACATGGCAGTAGCTCCACCTTCCCCCTATTCTTTTGTTTTGTTTTGTTTTAAATGACTTGTGTGACTTGATGTGCACAAGTCTTTTTTTTTTATTTTTTTTTAGTAAATTTATTTTACATCATCATTTAGTTCAACATAATAGCCACAGATTCCCCTGTTCTCCCACTCTCGCCCCCCTCCCCCTCCCCCCACCCCACCCCCCATTCCCACCTCCTCCAGATCAAGGTCTCCCCCGAGGACCGGGATCGACCTGGTAGACTCAGTCCAGCCAGGTCCAGTCCCCCACTCCCAGACCGAGCCAAGCGTCCCTGCATAGGTCCCAGGATTCAAACAGCCAATTCATGCAACAAGCCCAGGACCCGGCACCAACACACAGCTGCCTCCCAAACAGATCAAGCCAAATGACTGTCTCACCCGTTCAGGGGCCTGATCCAGTTGGGGGCCCCTCAGCCTTTGGTTCATAGATCCCGTGCTTCCATTCATTTTGTTATTTGTCCCTGTGCTTTATCCAACCCTGGCTTCAACAATTCTCACTCATATAAACCCTCTTCTTTCTCACTAATTACACTCCCAGTGCTCCACCAGGGGCCCAGCTGTGGATGTCTGCATCCAGATTCCTCAGTCCTTGGATGGGGTTTATGGCACAACTATCAGGGTGTCTGGCCATCCCATCACCGGAGTAGGTCAGTTCCTGCCGTCTCTCGACCATTGCCAGCAGTCTTTTGTGGGGATATCTTTGTGGATCTCCGTGGGCCTCCCTAGCTCTCTGCTTCCTCCCCTTCTCATGTGGTCTTCATTTACCATGGTCTCCTATTCGTTGTTCTCCCTCTCTTTTCTTGATCCAGCTAGGATCTCCCACTCTCTTTCCCTCGACCGTCGCTCTTCATTGTTCCGACTCATGACCAGGCTGTTCATGTAGATCTCATCCATTTCTCCGTGTCTTTTTTGGGGTCCCGTTTTAGTCTTGTGCATGTCATAATCACTTTAAGTTTTTATGGTCATCTGCCCTGTTGTGTCCTGAAACCATGTTTCCTTGATGTTATTACCTATGTCTCTTATAATCTGTCTGTTCCCTCTTCTTCAAAGATCTCTGAGCCTAATGTGATAGGTATGCTATGTATGTCCCATTTAGGGATGAACACTATGAAGCCTCTTATTCTTTGAATGTTGAAAAGGGGAAGAATCTGTGTTAATTTCAATCTACTGTAAGAAAAAGATTCTCTGATGAGGGCTCTGGTCTATGGGTATAGGGATGTTGTTAGGAGTCCTTTTGTACTATGTCACTAATCAGAATGACAGCATTGGGTTTTCTTTAAGGGCCTTAAACCTATCAAGTCACAGGTTCTTGGTCCCTTTAACAATGCTAGATATGGGTTCCATCTCATGAACTAATCTTAGATCCAATCAAGAAGTGGTTAATTACTCCAATAACACTGATGCCACTGTTGTAACAGTGAGCATGTCTTGTTGGGACAGTTTTGTTATAGGTTTCAGAGTTCACAACTGGGTGAGAGTAATGATTAATTTCTCTTCAAGTTCCCTGAAAGATAGATAGTAAGAATTTAACTTCCAGGGAGGTAACAGCTTGATTTTGGTATGTTCTATGACTCAATAATATGATCTTATCATCAAGTTTAGCAGGTAGTTGACTATATAATAGTCAATAACATTTAGGAGTCTGCATGACTCCATAGGACAACACAAAAATAGGTAATTCATCCTTATTATAAGTTGTTTCTTTTATTTTTGTGTAATTAAAATATAATTACATCATTTCTTCCTTCCTTTATTCTTGGCACTGTTTTTGTTTTAATTTACTAGCATAAAGTGTCTCTTTAGGACATTGTCTCTTTATTGTACAACTCTATTAAATCCCTTCTTTCATAGATATGTGTTTATATAGCTACTATAGTAATATGGCTTTCTCAAAAACTTTTGGTGTTAATTATCCCTCCACATATTGCCTCTGACACCTTGCTTTTTCATCCCCTATCCCAATTTAACCCTTCCTATTCCATTGCTTCCTGTCAACTCCTTATGTCACTGTCTTCTAGCTTCCTTCCCTTGAAACCATTCTCTGCCATGATTCCTTACTAAATTTATGATTTCTATAAGCATTCAAATAGAACACATGTAGCTAAAAATTCATAGCTACTATCCATAAATAAAAGAAAACATTCCACATTTTAATGTCTTGATTACTTCACTCAGAATTATTATTTCTAACTCCATACCCCTTGAATATCATAACTTTGTTTATCTTAACAGCTAAATAGCACTTCATCATGTAAATACACCATATTTCCACCATCTATGTATTAGTTGCTGGACAACTAGGCTATTTCCTTTCCCTGGCTAGTGTGAATAGAGTAGCAATGAAGATGGGTAAAAAAGTATTTCTGTGGGAAGATATAGAGTCCTTTGTGTAAATGTTGGAGAGATATATAGCTGGTTTGTGTGGGAGACCTATTTTCAACAATTTGTATAATTTCAATAATCTATGCTGATTTCCATAGAGATTATAGCAGTTTTTCCTGGCACCAGCAATGGATAGGTGTCCCTCTTTCTCCATATCCACACTAGCATCTGTTTTCACTTGTTTCTTTGATCTTAGCCATTCTGCCTGGATAAGATAAAGTCTTAAAAGAGTTTTAATTTTGCATTTCCTTAAGGCAAAACATGGTGAACATTTTCCAAAAAATTCCTAGATAATTGTATTTCATCTTTGGAGAGCTCTCTTTTAGATCTATGTCCCATGTTTCAGTTAGGGTGTTTTCCTGCTGTTTGATTTTTGTAAGTGCTTGGTGTATCCTAGATAGTTACCTTCTATCAGATAAATAGCTGGTAAGACATTGTCCCAGTCCATGCACTGCCACTTCAATTGAAATATGGTATCATTATTGTTTAGAAGATTTTAGTTTCACATAATCCTATTTGTCAATTTTTTATTTTAATGTCATGCTATTAAAGTTTTATTCAGAAAGTTCTTTCTTGAGCCCATAAATTCAATCTTATTCCCTACTTTTTCTTTTCTCAGATTCAGGGTATCAGGTGTTTTGTTGATGTCTTTGATCCATTAATAATTGAACTCAATGCAGGTGAAAGATAGAGATCTACATTTCTTTTTCATGTAGCTATCAAGTGTGTTGAAGATCCTGTCTTTCCTTCAGTGTGCCCTTTTGGCTTCTTTGTCTAAAATCAGTTGGCCTCAAGTGTGTAAACTTGATAAATGTGTCTGTTAATATACCAGTACCATACTGTTTTTAATAATATAGCACTGTAACAGGTATAACTAGAAATCTGGAATAGTGATACTTAAAGAGCTTATTTTATTATTCAATATGGTTTTGACTATGCTGGTGTGTGTGTGTGTGTGTGTGTGTGTGTGTGTGTGTGTGTGTATGTGTGTGTGTTTCCAAATAAAATTAAAGATTCTTTTTTAATTTACATGAAAAATAGAGTTGGAAATATGATGGAGATTGGGATGAAGCTCTAAATTGCTTTTGATAGGATGGCTGATTTTACAATATTAATCTTACTCATCTGTGAGCATAGATCTTTCCATCTTCTCATGTCTTCTTAAATTTCTTTATTCGGTGTCCCAAAGATTTTCTTTTGTTATGTCTCAAACCCGGGACAAATGGATGAGGTGACTATATAACATCAAAACAGACACTGGGCACAAGTTTCTTCCTGCATCCCTGAGTCCCTACCTTCTATAGGGTGTGTCTAGCAAACCCTGCCCCCTACCCTAAACTTTTCCAGTCCAGGGCTGTGCTGCCCTTCCCCCACCTGCCCTTTCCTGTATAACCCAACCATTTTGGTTACCTGGTCCTTTCATCTCCTCTCCTGGCCAGTCTCTTGGTCCAGGCTGCCCCTTTGTTAGGCAGCTGCTCTGCCCTCTCCTCTGCCCCATCTCTTCACATGACCCAGATCAGTCTGGTCATGTCCACTGTGGACTCTCCCAGATGTCCCGGCCTCTGGCTATGCTCTCCCTTTTATCTACTGTAAACCTCCTCCACCATACCTAGGGACAGTCATGTCCTTTACTTTTTATTTCTTTATTTCATTTAATTTTAAAACTCTCCCACTTCCTTAGTGTTATTTATTCCAAGATATTTTATGGAGACTGTTGTGAATCAGGATTGTTTCCCTGATTTCTCACATTTTCCATTTGTATATAAGAAGACTACTGATTTCCATGCATTAATTTTCTATTCTGCTACTTTGTCGAATTACTTAGCAACTGTAGAAAGTTTATGGTGGTGTTTTTAGGGCAGTCGTTCTTTTTCTTTCTTTCTGATTTATTCTTTGTGTTTTTTGTATCATGCATCTCCATCCCACTCATTTCTCCAGCTCTTCATATCCATCCTCTGCCCTTGCAACCTCCCCCTGAAAAATAATATAAAGTTTAAGAGAAAAAAACAGAAGAAAAGAAAAGAAATAAAGAAAAACTAATCTTACCACGGAAACTGTGGTGTGACACTGTGATTCACACGGTAAACCCTTTTATCCATGTATCTTTACTAGCCAGCATTCGTTGCAGAGTCATTGGTTTGGTTTAAGGCCTCTGGTTTCTGCTATACCATCACACTGTCAAGCTGGGCCTTCACTGGAACGCCTCTTGACTAGCCTGCTGTTGCAGCTGTGGGTCTCCAGAACTGGCCCCTTCAAGTGCTCCAGCAGATCATAGATGAGGTGGATGTTGGAGTGGGTCAACTCATAACCCTGGTACTGGGCCTGGGTAGTTACAGGTTGGTCAGCTAGTGAGCTGTCCCTGGTCCCCACCACCAGGGTGAGATTTCCTGCACTGCCCTGGCTAGTTCACCCCTTGCAGCAATGAACAAGGGAAGTGGCCAGTCCTTCTGCTTTCTCATCCTCAGGGTCCCTACACCTACACCTTCAGGGCCAATCTAGTGTGGCCCAGGTGTGGCAACTAGGGCTACTCTCCTGAGTGTTGCAGTTGATAAGGAGCAGCAACTGCTCTTCTGCTCTTATGAACTCAGGGACAGCTCTCCCATCTGCCTCAGGAGCAGATGGGGGAGGGGCATTTCTCCCCTGCTCATGCCACCACATGACTGATGAGTAATGGAGATTCCTCTCCCTGTACTCACAACTTTGGGACTGGCTCACCCACACCTCTGACAATAACATTGGCTCTATTGTGCTACCCAGGCAAGGTGCAGGGCCTAAAGCAGCAGCAGTTCTTTTTTTTTATCCTGATATAAAGATATTCACACTATTATTTTTAATGATTAATTTTTGTTTATGGGTGTTTTGCCTGTGTGTGTTTGTACACCATGTGTACAGTGCCCACAGAAGCCAGAAGAGGGCAACAGGCCTTCTGTCTGGAACTTGAAGACAGTTGTGAACTGTCATCAGTGTTAGGAACCAAGCCCTGATCCTCTGCTGAGCCGTCTCTCCAGTCTTCTTGATATTTTATTGTTTAAAAAATCTCAGTGTAGGGCAGGTAGTGGTCGAGCACATCTTTAATCCCAGTACTTGGGAGGCAGGGGCATATGGATCTCTGAGTTTGAGACCAGTCTGGTCTACAGAATGAGATCCAGGACAGTCAGGGCTACACAGAGAAACCCTGTCTCTTAACATCAACCAACCAACCAAACAAACAAAAAAAGCCAGAAAAAAATGAGTAAAAGGCTATAAACAGCCCAAACGGAATCTAGGGAAAGAAACCTTGACATGCTTTTGGTAGAAATAATCTAACATACAAATTTACTTACATCTTTTTTAAAGGGCAAAGCAGAATCACATTCCTTCATCAGTATCTCTGAAGACATGCTCAATGCCAGAGCTTTGGCTTGCTTTGCAAACTTCCAAAGAGGTGACCTTGGCAGCCTGGCAAACCCTTCAGGACCAGTGTAATGCCCTTGGGATTAGTAACAACTAATACAAGGCACAGGGGCTTGGGTTTGCCAGATCTCTTTGACCTGCTCCCACAGGTAACAGGTGACTTGGCTCGTCACCAGAAAGGGAGATTTCATTCTAGTGAGGGAACAGGTCAGCTCAGCTGAGCTGTCCAAGCCTTTCTGCTCACCAGAGAGACACCAACAATGGATCTCCCATCTTCAATCAACTCATTCGGTGACTCAGTGTACTAGGGTCCCATTGATTAAAATAGGCTGGGAAAGCTGTCACTGGCTGGGGAAGGGAAGCTAATTTATTGCATTGATGGTTCTGTAAGAGAAAGGCAAAGCTGCACTCAGGGCCATCTGCTCTTGAACAATAATCACTTCACTCTTGTCAGCTTTAGAGTCCAGGCATACTGCACTGAAAGAGTGCTAGGTGGCAATGGGGACAGAGAGATGAGAACATGCTCCTGGAGATCCTGGGTCCAGGTCAAATCTCCTTCCATTCCAGGCATCATTATCTTTGTGGTCGAGGTCATTTGGGGGGATTCCATTTTCTGGCCAGTACAGAAAAGTAGCATAAACTGCTGAGTCTTTAGCAGTATACCACACCATTGTCACATTCTTTTTGGACTGCACTCTCCAGAGTTTGGAGACATAGATGGACTCCCCGTTGATCTGCAGCCACTTGCCAACAGCAAGAAGTCTTTCTTGGAAGATGGGAACGATCAGTCCATCCTTAGTTGGTCCAATGTTGAGAAGACAGTTGCCTCCAAAACTTACTGTCTGAACCATTTCCTCAATGATTTCATTTTCATTGGCAATTGTAGACAAGGTCATGTCATGCCTATAGCTCCAGGACGACCTGTCCATGCTGGTGCACATCTCCCACTTGTGGCTTGTGGTGTGTATTTATCTTGACAGTTATAGTATCCTCCATGATGACAGGAGCAGTTCTGGCCCCACCGGTCATTCACTACCATCTGATCCTTGACACGGCTATCATCAGAGAGCCAGGCAAGGAATGCTGTGGAGTTCCAGTATCAGGACATTTCCACTCCCCATCAGACCAGATCAGGTCTGGTTTGTAGCTGTTAACAAGGTCATACAGCTCTGGCATTGTTTTTGCATTGACAAAATACTGAGTTTTGAAGCCATTCTTCTTATCAAGCAGGTAGAGTGGATGGAACCATTCCAAGGGTGAGTGGTAGAAGCCATAGCGTAAGTTCCTTTTCTGAACAGCAGCTCCCAACTCACCAACCAAATCACGATGGGACCCCACGTCCTTTGAGTTCCAGTTCCAAGACCCAGGACTTGGCCAGTTTGGCCATTATGCTTTGTGGTCAGGACCACATACTTGGCCCCTGCAGTCTGGAAGAGTTCCGCCAACCGGTCCAGGTAGAAGAAGCGCACCGTAAACTACTGTCCGAAGTCGGCACAGATAAAGCCAGGTGGGTAGTTTGAAGTACCAGTGAAATAATTTTACAATTGGGGTCACCACAACATGAGGGACTGTATTAAAGGATCACCACATAAGGAAGGTTGAAAATCTCTCATTGGGTGTTTTAGAAATAACGTTATGTCATTTGCATATGAAGATACTTTAACTTCTTCCTTGCTTTTTTGTGTGAACATGATCTCCTTCATTTGTCTTTCTACTTTGACTAAGACTTCAATAATTACAATAAACAGGTATGGAAAGCGTGAAAATCCCTGTCTTGTAGGATTGTATTGGAAATGCTTTGGATTTTTCACCATCTAGCATGTTTTTTGCTGTGGGTTTATAGTATACGGCAATTTTGGGGTTTTTTTGGGGGGAGGGGTTGTTTTCGAGACAGGGTTTCTCTGTGTAGCTTTGTGCCATTTCTGGAATTCACTCTGTAGCTCAGGCTGGCATCGAACTCACAGAGATCCACCCCTCTCTGCCTTCTGAGTGCTGGGATTAAAGACATGCACCACCACTGCCCAGCTAATATGGCAATTTTTATGTTGAAATATATCCCCTGTGCTCCTAGATGCTCTAGAACTTTATAATGAAGAAATGTTTGATTAATCAAAGTCCTTTTTTGCATCTGGTGAGATGTTCATGTCATTTCTGTCCTTGGGTCTATTTATATGGTAGATAGCATGTATTGATTTACATATGATGAACCATACATGCATTTATAGGTTGAAGCTAACTTCATCATGGCAGATAATCTTTTGATACATACTTGAATTTATTTTGCAAGTATTTTATTGAAAACTTGTACATACATCTGTGCTCATTATGGATGTCCAAATAAAATGTATGATTTTATTTCTTTGTTGAAATTGTGTCCAGCTGTGGAATCAAGGTAATTCTAGCTTCATAAAAATAATGTGGAAGTGTCCTTCCTAGCTAATTTACAGAATATTTTGATAGTATTAGTGCTCTTTCAAGGTCTGATAAATTTCTGTGATGCATCTATCTGGAACTAAGCTTTTGTTCCTTTTCAGTTATTGCTTCTATCTCATTCGTTGTTAAATGCTATTGAATTTATTTAATCTTAATTTGATTTAGGTCATCATATTTATCTAGAAATGCATCCCTTTCCTTTAGATTTTCCAGTTTAATGTAATATAGATGTTTAAAGTATGTCCTAGGATTCTCAGACTTCTTCAGAATCTCTTGTAATGTCTCTCATTTCATCTCTGTTTTTGCTGAATCCTTTTGTTTGTTTGTTTGTTTGTTTGTATGACTGGAAAGTTCTCTTTCTTATTAATGTTTTCAAAGAAGCAATCTTTCTCCCGTTCTTTGTATTTGTTTTTGTTTGTTTCTGTTTCTTTATTTGCAGGCCTAACTTCTGTTTTCTCTGGTGTATTGTCTACTCTTGTTTTTCGAATGCCTTCAGGTGCAGCTTTAATATATTAATATGAAATCACTCCAGTTGTCTGATATAGGCACTTCCCTATCTTTCCTCTTAGGACTGCCTTCATCGTGCCCCCTAGATTGAGGTATATTGTGTTCTCATCTTTATTATGTTGTAAGCTTTTTTTAAATTTCCTTTTTAATTTTCCCTTGACACAATTCTCATTCAGTAGTGTGTTGTTTAGCTTCCCTTCATGAACTTTCTATCATTTCTATTGTTGTTGACATGTAACTTTATTCCTTTGTGGTTAGGTAAAATGCAAAATGTAATTTCAACTTTTCTGAATTTGTTTATATTTAAATTGCATTCTAGTATGTGATCTATTTTGGAGAATGTCCCCTGGGCAATTGAGAATAAGGTTTATTTTTTAAGTTGTTAGGAATGAAAAATATGGAAATCCTTGCTTGTAATATTTTATTAGTAATTATTTGAGTTTTTCTCCATTTAACATGATGTTGGCCGTGGGAGTATTGTATTTTGCCTTTATTAAGTTGAACTATATACCCCCTGTTCTGCAGATATCTGTTAGAACCATTTGATTTATAATGTCATTTATCTTTGGTTTCTACTAACTTTGTGTTTAGATGACCTCTCTATTGGTGAGAATGCTGTATTGAAGTCAACACTATCATGGTGTCTGCATCAATCTGTGATTTTAGATTAGTAATATTTATTTTATGAAACTGGGTACACTTGTGTTTTGATCATATGTGTTTATAATTATAATATTCTCTTGTTGGTTTCTATCCTTAAATGAGTGTGTTAGTGTCGTTCATTATCTCTTCTGAATAGTTTTGATTTCAAGTCTATTTTGTCAAATATTGGACAGTTACATCTGCTTATTTCTTAGTTTCATTTACTTGTAATGACTTTTCAAGTAAATATCAAGAGGTATCAGTCATGGATGTTGAAGGATGTTTCTTTATTATTATTGTTGTTGTTATTGTTACTATTATTCTGCATATTAACTTATGACTAGAGCTCCCTCCCCTCACTCCCCTCCCAGCATTCTTTTCCCCTTGATCTCCTGTCTCACGTATATCCACCTCCCTCTCCATCTATTCTCAGAAAAGAGCAGGACTCACAAAGACATCAACCAAACACAGAATAATATGCCATAATAATACAATGCACACACCATTATATAAGGGCTGGACAAGGCAATCCAGTAGGAAGAAAAGAGACCTGTAAGTAGACAAGAGAGTCAGAGACATCACTCCTCCAACCCTACCCCAAGCTCCCACTGTTAGGAGTCCCTCAAGAACACCAAGGTACTCAGCTGTAATATATATGTAGAGAATCTAGGTCAAACCCCTACAAGCTCCCTGATTTCTACAAGCCCCCATGAGTCCCTGTCAGCTGATTCTCTGTGCCATGTTCTTGGGGTGTCTTTGTCTACTCTGGGTCCTCTGATCCTTCTTCCCTCTCCCTCCACAGGAATCCCAGAGCTCTGCCTAATGTTTGGCTGTAGCACTCTGCATCTGTTCCTATCATTTGTTGGATTCAGTCTCTCTGGTCTCTTGGATTATGATTCTGCTAGGCTCTGGTCCCAGAACATTCTGTAGGAATGATGAACTGTAGGTCAAAGGTTTTGTGGCTGGGTTGATTTCCCAATCCCTCCACTTGAGAAATTACCTGGGTACAAAAGATGGCTGGTTCAGGCTCCATGTCCCACATTACTAGGAGTCTTTACTAGGATTATTCTTGTAGATTCCATGGAGTTTCAGTTGCACTAGTTTATAACTTGCCCTGAAATGCCCGCTCCGCCCCCTCCCCCCAGTTGCAATCGTTTCTCCCGGTATTTTCTGCTTCCCACCCAGTTGATCCCTCCTATTCCCAATCCACCTGCCCACAGTCAACCCTTGAAATTTATTCTATTACCTTGTCTCAGGGAGATCTTACATTCTCCCATAATCCCTTCTTGTTATTTAGCCTCTCTGGGTCTGTTGACCTTAGTGCTACTGTCTTTCACTTTACTGATAATATCAACTTATAAGTGCATACAAACCATGTTTGTTTGTTGATGTATCCAACAGTCTTATTAAATAAGAAACACAGAAACAATGTAAAAGAGAAAGCGAAGAGGTCAGAGCTCAGAGCTAAAATCTCACCCTTCCCCCAATGAGTTGGCAAGAGTTTCCACCTAAAACCTGAGAAAAGATTCTAAAACGGAACTAAAAACAGCTTCCTAATTGTCTCTCTCAAATGAGCAGCAGCTGCTGGTTTGAGTTACTGGCAGGTTCCTGGCATGTGCGCTTGACCTGCAGTATGGCGGGAATGAGGCCTCTGCAAGTGGCACATTAAGCTGCATGGTGGATTTAGCCTTTGTTAGTACAAAACAAAAAGAGGTTTCTGGGCTACACGCTGCTTTGATAGAAGCATAGACCCACTATTTCTGAGAACTGATGGCTCCCAGAGCTGGCGGAAAACTTACCACGGCCACGTTGGGAAGCTGAAGTGGGCGGAGTCAGCAGGCTTAAAAAGCTGCAGTTTAAAGCAATAGGCTCAAGGTAATATAAAACATAAGCCACACAAAGATGGCTACCACACAGAGAATCTGGATTATGTTCTCTTTGATATTCATAACTAAAGAAAAACATTTGATTGCAAAAGCTGTTGAGTTATGCCAAAATGTATATTTTAAAGGTACTTTGACTTCAAAATTTGGCTATAAGGATATGTTGCTTTGGAAAAGAGGCTCTGTTTTTGTTTCTACAGAAAGTCAGAGGCTATGGATTTGTTCCAGATTAAGATACATCAGGTTTAACCAGTCAAGACCACCTGAAAGGTTTCCGATGACACCAAGGCCCAGATGATCCAACATCCAGAATCGTTTCAAGGCAACTGGCTCAGACGTTACAGTTTCACGGACTACTCCATGATCCTAAAATTTTCTTTGTGTCCCCATAAGATACAGCAGCAGGAAGTAGTAAGAGAAGCTACGCCCAAATTCCCAAATATACCAAGCTGGCTTTGGAGATGTGTAAAAGTTAAAACCTTCCTTCTTAAAAAAAGAAAAGGGGAAGTGCTGTGGGATGGTCTGTATGTCAAATTGCTCTGATTGGTCAATAAAAAAAAACACTGATTGGCCAGTGGCCAGGCAGGAAGTAGGTGGGACAAGGAGAGAGGAGAATTCTGGGGAGTGGAAGGCTGAGGCGGGGAGACACTGCCAGCTGCCGCCATGACCAGCAGTATGTGAAGACACGGGTAAGCCACCAGCCATGTGGCAAGGTATAGATTTATGGAAATGGTTTAATTTAAGCTATAAGAACAGTTAGCAAGAAGCCTGCCACGGCCATACAGTTTGTAAGCAATATAAGTCTCTGTGTTTACTTGGTTGGTTCTGAGCGGCTGTGGGACTGGCGGGTGACAAAGATTTGTCCTGACTGTGGGCAAGGCAGGAAAACTCTAGCTACATTTGTTATTCTGGATCTGGGTTACCTCACTCAGTATGACTTTTTCATGTTCTATCCATTTGCCTGCAAATTTCATGATGTCATTGTTTTTAACAGCTGAGTAATACTCCATTGTGTAAATGTACCACATTTTCTTCAGTTTCTGAATTCAGTACATCTAAATTGTTTCCAGTTTCTGTCTATTGAGAGTAAAACTATAATAAACATAGTTGAGCAAGTGTCTTTTTGGTATGGTGGAGCATCCTGTGGGTATATGTCCAGAGTGGTATGGCTGAGTCTTGAGGTAAATCTATTCCAAATTTTCTGAGAAACAGCCATATTGATTTCCAAAGTAGCTGTACAAGTTTGCACTCCTACCAACAATGGAGGAGTGTTCCCCTCGCTCCACACCCTCTCCAGCATGAGCTGTCACTTGTGGTTTTTATCTTAGCCACTCTCACTGGTATAAGATGGAATCTCAGAGTCATTTTGATTTACATTTCCTTGTTAGCCAAAGATGTTGAACATTTCTTTTAGTGTTTCTCAACCAGTTTGATTTCTTCTGTTGAGAATTGTGTTTAGAACTGTACCCCATTTTTAATTGGATTACTTAGTTTGTTGGTGTCTAGTTTCTTGAGTTCTATATATATATTTTGAATATTAGTTTTTAATCACATATGAAGTTGGTGAAAATTCTTTCATCATTAGCAAAAGGCACTACAGTTTCTGCTAGGTCTATTTCTGCTAATTGATGAAGTCTCAATTTTCCTTTTAAAATCAACTCAGAGAAATTTTCCATGGAAGTTTTTATTTTTTTGCTTTGTTTGTAGGGTAAAAAGATCCATTCTAAGATAATAGCTTCCCTCTATATTAATATTCTTGTAGGAAAATGCATAGAGAATAAAATAACCAGAATGTCATTAAGCTCTGGATCCAAACGATCCACATGTACATCCTGAAATTTCTTTTCAACCCAAACCAATTCTCTCTCAACTTCAGCTGATAATTCTCTTGAACTACTCAAGTTGTTCTGGTCACCATTTAGGGTTTTGAAAGAATTAATCAGTTCTTCATTTTTTACTCCAATAGTCAGCCATAGATAGGAAATATCTCTTGATAATCTTTGAATGTCATTAAGTGTCCACAATCACTCTCTCCAAATTTTCACCCTTTGATATCTAATTTTTTGGATACCTACTCTATGACCTCAATAATTAATAGAATCTCCTCTTTGTAGTTTTTCAGAAGCAATTTGTAATACCCAACAAGGCAAAATTTTCTTTACTTTTTTAAACATTCTTTCTAAAGTATCAACATTTGAATCAACTAGTAAGATGTCATCCATGTAATGGTAAACTCTAGATTGAGAAAAATGATTACCTATCATTTCCAATGGCTGATTTACAAAATATTGACATAGGGTGGGGCTATTTAACATTCCCTTTGGGAGAACCTTATAGTGATATCTCTTAACAGGCTGAGAATTATTATAAGCAGCACTATGAAGGCAAGTTTTTTGTTTGTTTGTTTGCTTGCTTGCTTTTCCTGTAAAAGTATAGTGAAGAAACAATCTTTTAAATTGGTAACTATAAGAAGGCATTCTTTAGGTAACAGAGAAGGCAAAAAAATTCCAGACTATAGAGATCCCATTGGCTGAATCACCTTGTTAACAGATCTTAGATCTGTTACCATTCTCCATTTTCCAGATTTCTTTTTAATAACACATACAGGAGGTTTTCAAGGGCTGGTTGATTCTTGAACATACTGTGCATTTAGCTGCTCTTATACCAGTTGTTCTAAAGCCTATAATTTTCTGATGTCAAAGGCCAATGCCCAACCCAGACAGGTTTGTCCATCAACCATTTTATAGGTAGAGCTGTTGGTGTGTTAGAAGGATCAGCACCTGTTGTGCCCTGTTCTTGTAAAACCTGAATGGGCATTGACTGTTCTTTATGATACCTTCAAATATTTTCTCTAGAAACATATGTTAGTTTATGGTTTGTTTCTGATGTTGGAGAAATGTTAACCTGGATATTCCATTGGTGTAACAAATCACATACCCACAAAATCATTGCCATATTAACCACATATGGCTCTAATTTTCCTTTATGTCTTTCTGACCCTATACTTTTGACCCATTTCATGCTCTGTTTCACCTGAAATAATGTTATAATCCCTAAAAGTTGAACATTTACCTCCTTAAGAGCCCAATTTTTAATGCCAAGGTTCTGGTTTAATTATTCTCACATCTGTGCCTATGTCTATAAGACCTTCAATGACAATGTCATTTATTCATATTTTTTATTTTGGTCATTATTCATTTATAGCAATTGACCAACATATTCACATTATGGTTTCTCCTGATTTTTTGTTCTCTCTTCTATAGCTGTTCTATCATCCAGACCAATATGGTTTCTTATAATAGGCATTAGTTTCTTTAATTTCTCTGGGAAGGAGTTTCGTCTACATTGAGAGGAAATGACTGAATTAAATTTGACCTGGGTACCTTGGAGAGGTGTATCAATGCATTTGTCAATGGCAAAAGGTTACCTTGACTGTCCTTTGTTGATCTACATTCATTAATCCAATGTCTGCCTTTGCCATACCTTCTGCATGTCCTAGAAGGGAGGGGTGCTCTGTTGGGATTGTTCTTAGAAAAAAAACACATTTTTTTTCTAGGAATGCCCTGTTTACAACCACTTTTTAGGTGACCTTGTTTACCACAAGTGAAACACTTGACATTTTGATTTTTCTTCAAATCTCTGGAAATCACCTCTGCTAACCATGCATCATCACGGTTATGAGGTTCAATACTGATTGTATCTCTGATCCATTCCTCTAAGGCTGCTGATCTAACCTTTAAAGGTCTAATTACCCTTTTGCATTATCATTAGCATTTTCAAAAGCCAGATATTCAATTATTATTTGTCTAGCTTCTGAATTTGGTATCATTCTATTTACTGTTGAAGTCAGTCTTTGTAAGAAATCAATGGTTTCTTTTGTGTCCTTTATAAACTTTAGTAAATGACTCAGTGTTCTTTCCTACTTCTTCAATTCTGTCTCAAGCATTCAAGACTGCTGTGGGCATAAAGCCAGGGTGTGGTCATCATATAGAAATTGCCTTTCTACATTAACATAATCTCTCTCTCCAAGAAGTTGGCCTTGGGAGATCTCCATACCTCCAGCCCTACTTCCTTTTTCAGTGGTCTTAGATTCATCTTTCCACCAGGTGCTCCATTGTAACTAAGGATCAGGCTCCAAGAGTACTGTAACCAAATCTCTTCAGTCTTGACCAGTTTAACATCTGCTTCATAAAAGGTGAATGCATGCAATATGAGATAATTGCTTCTTTGAATTGCCTCATTTCTAACATTTGCACAGGGGTCCAGTCAGCTCTTAAACAGCCTTGAGGATATCTATTGTTTGATAGTTCAAGTAAGGTTACTGGAGAAATTAAGATTGGCTGTTTGAAAACTTTAGGCTGTTCTCTGTAACCTTAAAATGCAATGCTGAGATTGGTTCTCCTTTAAATTCCTCTGTCTGGGTCTGAATATCTCTATGGTTTGTTTAAATAAGTTTTTCTAAAACTTTTATTTTGGCACTCATCTTAACCAACCTTTTTAATGATAAAATGAAAGTTATCAAACAAATAATATTTATAATTGACATTATAAATAGATTTATCCCATCTAAATTAATTATCCTCTCATCCAATTGTTCCATTTTCAAACAGTGTATCATGTAATCATACAGAGACCTAACTCTCTCCATCATAATAGTGTTTCCTATTTTCTAATGTGGGAAAAAACTCTGTCTTTTAACTAATTCCTCCCTTTAAGAATTCCCAATTGTCTCAGCAAATCTGACAATGTTGATTATTCAGATATGAGTCTGAGTGCTTCTGTGTAGAAACTCAAGTGGGTTTCAAGGCAGTTACTTTGTGTGGTAGCAGCCTGAGGAGGAGGTCCAGAGAGAGCCCACAACCCACTGGGAGAGAAGAACACAAAGAGCCAGCTATCTGCATAGGAGAATGTGTGAAAGTGGCTAACTCCTGCAGTTTTTGCAGACCAAAAGCCTATGCAGTTTGTTGCAGTCAGGCTGCAACAGAAACTTAGCTGGAGGGATAGTGACTCCAGTGGCATGCAACTCTGGCTGCAAAGTCACAGCAAGCAGCTTTTTCATGAATTCGTGCCCCAAAAGTTGGATACCAGATGTAGCATGAATCATGATTGGTCTTAATAATAAAAACCCGGAGTCAGATATAGGGGTAAATGCTGAAAGATCAGAGAGACAAAAAAGCAAGCCACAGCTACCACCTCTTATCTTGCCAACTCCTTGGCCTGAAAGAGACTGAGCTCCTGTCTCCTCCTGCTTTATATTCCTCTCTCCACCCAGCCATATCACTTCCTGTCTCAACCTCTTTAGTGCTGGTATTAAAGGCTAGAGATCCCAAGTGCTGGAATCAAAGGTGTGTGCCACCACTGCCTAGCTCTGTTTCTCTTTTAGACTGAATCAATCTTGTGTAGCCCAGGGTGCCCTTGAACACACAGAGATCTTCTTGCCTTTGCCTCTGTCTCTCAAGTGCTGGGATTAAAGTTATGTGCCACCACTGCCTGGATTCTATGGCTAACAAGTTGATTAGCTTTACATTCTGATCTTCAGGCAAGCCTTATTTTTTAGACTACAAATTAAATATCACCACAGATGATATTGAATGTAACAAAAGTATAGATTCTCTTTTCAAATACAATCTATTAGTCTGTGTTGTTGGAGGGCTTCTCTCCAGGTTCCCCAAGCCCCGCAGTCCCACAATCCACTTATAAAATAATCACTCAGATGCTTATATCACTTATAAACTGTATGGCCGTGGCAGGCTTCTTGCTAACTGTTCTTATATCTTAAATTAATCCATTTCTATAAATCTATACCTTGCCACGTGGCTGGTGGCTTACCGGCGTCTTCACATGCTGCTTCTCCTGGCAGTGGCTGCAGTGTCTCTCCCTCAGCCTTCTGCTTCCCAGAATTCTCCTCTCTCCTTGTCCCACCTACTTCCTGCCTGGTCACTGGCCATCAGTGTTTTATTTATATAGAACAATATCCACAGCACTTCCCCTCTTTTTCTTTTTTTTAAAAAGGAAGGTTTTAACTTTAACATGGTAAAATTACATATAACAAAACAATTACTGAGCAAGAATTATAGTTACAATATTAAAGAAGATGTCCTATCTATCTTATATTTGTGAGTTTAAGGTTTTATATCTAACTTATCTTTTATCGTAACTGAGGAAATTACAACTATCTAGTTTTCAACCACATCAAAGACCTGAGAAGGAACATAATGGTACCTGAGAAATGGTAGATGGATGCAAGCAACTTTCGGGAATCTTGCAAGAGTAGACCAAGACAGCTGGCCGCCTGGACAGTCACCTGATGTTTCTCAGCATTGTTGGTGCATTCAAATTGGCTACAGGCCTAGAGTATCTGACAGACCATTTTCAGAAGCAGGAATTCTGAGAGACCATCTTACCCTGTCTTGGCAGAGTACAGTGGTTGCTTTCCTTGTGTCCCGCTTGTCCAGAAAGGACAGCATTGCATTTGTACTGTCAGCCATCAAGGCAAGGGCAGTTCTTTGCCCAGTAGGCCATTTTGTGCCAAAAAGACAAACTTCCAAATGGAAATGTCTTAGAAGTCCAACATTCTCTCGGATCAATTGGTGCAGCCAGGAGCAATTGTGTCTCACATCAACAAAATTTTAAGTTATTTAAATGCCATATTCTCTAGGTCTATGAAGTGTTTGAAGATTACCTATCTATCTGAAATATATCTATGTATACCTAGAAGACTTAACTAACATGGCTACAGATATGATTATCATAGATGACTGATTATTAATCTATTTTTTAATTATCCATTACAATTTTAAATGAGTTACATAAACATAATACCTCAAACAAGAATAGAAATACATATATACAGTATAACAAAATTAACCTCAAGTTTGTATCAATAAGCTAAAATCTATACCAATGTAAAACATTTTAAACAAGTTGTTCTTTAAAAGTAGATTCATTAATCTACCCTTTTATCTTATCATCTCTATATCCTCCTATATATTTATATCATATCCCCTTTTCTTTTTTAGAAAGAGATCACATTTATAATCAACCTGTTTTAAATAAAAATATTGGTTTTTCTCTGTCCCACACCAGAGGGCTCTTCTGATTTGGGACGCAAGAATCTCTTAACCATTTTTTTTTAATATGTCTGGGTTTAGAGGGGGAGTGAGCCAATTCCACCTCTAAAGCCAGCTTGGTATATTTGGGAATTTGGGCGTAGCATCTCTTACTACTTCCTGCTGGAGAGGGGCGCTGTATCTTATGGGGATGCAAAGAAAACTTTAGGCCTATGGGGTAGTCCGTAAGGCTGTATTGTGTGAACCAGTTGCCTTGAAACCGCTCTGGATGTTGGATCATCTGGGCCATGGTGTCACCGGAGTCCTTTCAGGGGGCCTTGGCTGGTGAAACCTGATGTATCTTAATCTGGAACAAATCTACAGCCTCTGGCTTTCTGTGGAAACAAAAGCAGAACCTCTTTTCCAAAGCAACATATCCTTAAATCCAAATTTTGAAGTCAAGGTACCTTTAAAATATACATTTTGGCATAACTCAACAGCTTTTGCAATCAAATGTTTTTCTTCAGTTACAAATATCAAAGACAACATAATCCAGATTCTCTGTGTGGTAGCCATCGTTACGTGGCTTATTTTTTATATTACCTTGAGCCTTGAGCCTATTGCTTTAAACTGTACCATTCTAAGACTGAAACCGCGCTGTGGCTGCTGGCTCCACCCACTTCAGCTGCCCAGCATGGCAGTGGTACATTTTCCGCCAGCTCTGGGAGTCATCAAGTCTCAGAAATAGTGGGTCTAAGCTTTTATCAAAAAGCTTGTAGCCCAGAAACCTTTTTTTTTTTTTTTAATATAGTAAAGACTAAATCTACCACACAGCTTAATGTGCCGCTGGCAGATGCCTCATTTCCGCCATACTGCCGGTCAAACGCACACGCCAGGAACCCGCCAATGTTCAAACCTGCGTTTTGTGGTGTCTAGCTGCCCGTATGAGACAAGAAGCAGGAACCTGGTTTTGGCTCTGTTTAGAATTGGTTATTAAATATTCTCAGGTTTAAGGTGGAAACTCGAGGCGTTGGGCGCCATTTGTTGTTGGAGGGCTTCTCTCCAGGTTCCCCAAGCCCCGCAGTCCCACAATCCACTTATAAAATAATCACTCAGACGCTTATATCACTTATAAACTGTATGGCCGTGGCAGGCTTCTTGCTAACTGTTCTTATATCTTAAATTAACCCATTTCTATAAATCTATACCTTGCCACATGGCTGGTGGCTTACCGGCGTCTTCACATGCTGCTTCTCCTGGCGGTGGCTGCAGTGTCTCTCCCTCAACCTTCTGCTTCCCAGAATTCTCCTCTCTCCTTGTCCCACCTACTTCTTGCCTGGTCACTGGCCATCAGTGTTTTATTTATATAGAACAATATCCACAGCAAGTCTGTCTCTTTTTACTAAGGGAATTCAGATGACTCTCCTCATCCAGCTCTGGGCCCACAATCAGAATCACTAGGTATCTGACCTGGAACCCCAGGACAACCTGAAAAACCTAGTTCCCTTCTAGAAACTCTCGAAGTTCAGTACAGAGAATGCTCCAAGCCTTTTGAAGATTTACTGTTAGGCTTGGAATTTGTACATATGCCTATCCAAGCTAAGAACATTTCTGACACCTCCTTTGCACACCAACACAGAATGGTCCTAAGACCCCAAACCCCAAATCATTCAACTGAACCACAACCTCACAAGTTGGTGTTCCAGCAATCAAGATCCAAACAACTCAATAGATGTTAGATGAGATACTCACACCAAGAAACACTACCATTGACCTAAACCTAGATGCCTAGGCCCAGTGGAAAATAACAAACAATAAATAGCCAATACAGTATGTTTCCTCTAGAAATTAGCACTCCTACTGTAATGTTCTCTTAGAAAAGAAACTTAGAAGATTCATAGGTTTGGACATTCAGTAGATTTAGGAATTCCAAACAGCAGTTGTAAATATGTTCAAAGAACTCAAAGCAGATATGAACAAATGACAAGTAGATGAATCAGAGAGTGGATTTGGGTGACCTACCAGTAGTTCTGATGTCAGTTCATGGTAGGTTTCTATTTTATTCTTTGAGATAGCATCTCCACTCAGCCCGGAGCTCATTAATTCATCTAGGGTGGATAAAAAGTCTCCCGATCTTTACCTCTTTAGTAGGAAGATCACAGGTATTCATTGCTGTGCTCAGCCTTTTGCATCAGTTTTGGGAAATCATATAATTTATACTCCAGGTCTCATGCTTGCAGAGCAAGCCCTTTACCAACTGAGCCATCTCTACAGCCCACCCACTTCAGTATTTATTTCTCAGAGTCTGAAAACTATTTAATCACATTACTCATTTTTTCTTCCAAAATTAAGATAGTTAAGCTATTTTGGTGAAAAAGTTTTACATTTATTTTTCCTCATTTATCATCTTTAGAAATGGCACAGCACTAGTTCACTCCTCCTCATGGAAGATGAGGAAATTAGCACATTTACAGTTCCTCCTACACCTTCTACCCCCACACCTCCTGGTTTTGGAGACATCAAATGAGACCTTTTTTCCCAAAGCAAATAATTGTTAAATTATTTTTATCAGATGACTATTATTTTAAGAATAAAGCTTGCAATATGGGTGGTAATGTCACATAAAAATGCAATTTTATTTTTAAATGGACTCCTTATGAATATTCTTCATATGCAAATTTTTAAGCTTTCTATGATTACTTTCATTTTTAAATTCAAGTATGAAGTGCTGTTTTTTTTACTATGTAATGAGCCAGTGGCAAGAAAGCTCTTCTGTGTTTTTCTCTTTGCAGGGTCCTTCTTTTACATCAATATGTAACAACAATGTAGCCAGGTGTCAGGGGCCTATGAGATGGATCAGTAGGTCAGCTGGTAAGGGTGTTTGCCAACAAGTCTAAATTTCTGTTCCATCCCTAAAAATTACTGGTGGAAGAATGAAACTGATTCCAGGAAGTTGTCCTCTGACCTACACATGTGTGACTGGGCATGTATTCTCAGAAATCTGCATGCGTACACACACACACACACACACACACACACAAAAAAAAAAAAAAAAAAAAACCTCCCAGGGAGAAAAGGGGGAGGAGAAGAAGAGAAAGAAGAAGGAGGGGGAGGAAAAGGAGGAGGAGGAAAATAACTAATTAAAGTAAAATAAAAAAGATTTAATTTCTTCATTTTTTTATATAAAGGTACACAATATTGTAGTGATATATTGTGTACCCTAATAAACTTTCATGAGAATCAGAGGACAGAGCCAGCAACTAGATTAGACATAGAGGTCAGGCACATACCCTTAGTCCTATAACTTGGAAGGCAGAGATCCATCTGGATCTCTGTGATTTCAAGGCCATACTGGAGACAGAGACAGGCAGTGGTGGCACACATCCTGAAGCCCAGTACTGGGAAGCACACATGCCTTTAATCCCAAAAAAGTAATATCTGGGCAGAGAAAGGTATATAAGGCATGAGGAAACAGGAAGTCACTCTCTCTTGAGGCTGATGATTTTGTAGAGGTAAGAACATGGCTGGCTTGTTCTGTTTCTCTGATCTATCAGCTTTCACCCCAATATCTGGCTCCAGGTTTTTTTTTTTAAATTAATAAGACCTTTTAAGATTCATGTTACATAATATATTTCATTTTATTCTGGATCATAAACACAATACCTTATATCTTACTATAAAATGTGAATATGTTGTTGCTAAATACAAATCTGAAACTGTTTTTCTTTCAATGTTTTTTGCCCAATTTAAATATCCAAATAACTTATTATGTTTTGTTTAACATCAAGTAAGTACACAGAAATATAAATGTTACTTGTTATTCTTATGTAACATGGCAACCAACTATACAAAGTTTATCTACACGTTCCTTTACCATAATATGAATTTCATCTAGAAAATTGGAAATCTCAGGGCCAAGCAAGATGGCTCAGTGGGCAGAGATGCTTGCCTCTAAGACTGACAACTTATATTTAACCACCAGAATACGCATGGTGGAGGGAGAGAACAGATTTCTGAAAGTTGTCCTCTGACCTGGATATAAAACATAAGTGAGGAGGTACATAGGTGCATACACACACACACACACACACACACACACACACACACACACACACACACTCAATAAGTGTGGAAAAGTTTCAAAGAAAGAAATCTATTAGATTTGCTGTAAGAATCTCTAGTTTTACAATTTTTAAATAATTTATTCATTTAGTTGTATACATATGTGTCAGAGAGATAGAGAGAAAGGAAGGAAGAAAAGAAAGATAGCTAGCCAGCCAGCCAGCCAGATAGATAGTACATGCCACAGCATATTTGTGGAGAGCAGAGAACTTGTATGAGCCAGGAGTTCTCTGTTTCTGTCATGTGGGTTAGGCTTGGCAGCAAGTGCCTTACCCACTGAGCCACCTCACCATCTCTTCCAACATCATAAGTTTAACCTAACTGTAGTCGGTCATTAGTTTTGAAGCTATTCTCAATTCTATGATCATGTTCTCTTGATACATAAATTCCATCAGTTCATTCATATAGATACATTATCATTATATATATATATAAAACTATGTTGATATGTTTATATGTATATATACATATATATGTAATGTTATTAAATGTATAACAACATATATATATAATGCTGTTAGCCTTTGTTTTGTGTATTTCTGAAATAGTAGAGGTTGGAAAACTGGGCCCATTGGTAACATGCCTGACTAACAAGCATAAGGATCTGAGTTCAGATCTCTAGGACCCACATAAAACCCATATGAAGAGAAATGTATCCAGAACTACAGTGCTGGAAAAGGACAGAAATAATAGGATGCCTGCAGATCACTGGCCAGCCAGTATACTGAATTAGTGATCTCCAGGTTCAGGGACAGAACCATTCTCAGAAAATATGTTGGAGAATAATGGATGAAGACATCTAATGTTGGCTTCTGCTTTCAACCAACATATATGTGCACATGTGCAGAGTCAAACACAAACATACACTCATGTACATATATATTACATAAATGTATGTGTGATACATATTCACACAAAAGAATATGTTGGGGGACATTACTTTAAGGTGTGTTACTTTGATTTATGTTGTATTTGTTTAACTCTGAGAAGCTGTGTTACTGTGCCTGTCTAAAATACCTGATTAGTCTAATGAAGAACTGAATGGCCAATAGTAAGGCAGGAGAAAGGATAGGTGGGCTGGCAGGCAGAGAGACTATATAAAAGGAGAAATATGGGAGAAAAAGAAGTAGCCAGAGAAGGAGGAGGACTCCAGGGGCCAGCCACCCAGCCAACAAGCTACACAGCAAGCCATGGAATAAGAGTGAGATTCACAAAAATAAGAGAAAGAGAAAAGCGCAGAGGCAAAAGGTAGACAGGATAAGTCAAGAAAAGCTGGGAAGAAACTATCCAAGCTAAGGCCAGGCAATCATAATTAAGAATAAGCCTCTGTGTGTGATTTATTTGGGAGCTGGGTGGTGGGCCCCTCAAAAGAGAATAAAAAACAACCAACAACAAGAATAAGAGTAAGTTCATGTTAAATTTTAATCATCTTAAGTGTATGTGTGGTATTGTGGATTGAACCTTCCCTTACCAATGAAGAACTTACCAATGAATCATCACCCCAGACCAAGTTATATCATTTCATAACACGAGTATTTCTTTTCCTTTTTAAAGATGTTGGCAGGCCCTATGATTTATTAGTTACATTTTCTGCTCATGTCTATGCACACTCCTGGTCAAGGTCCTCTCCTCCCCACCACCACTTGAGAATGTTCTTCTTGGCCTCTTTTTACCACAGTATCACTAATCCTTGTGCCTGTGGGGGAAAAAAGAGAGAATGCATAGATTTTTTGCACTCTGTTACTTCTACATATTTGATCTTAAGTGTTATCAAAATAACTATATGTTACAGCATTGTGGAACCTGTAACAAGCAGTCCTAGTGGAAGGCATTAGGTCACTGAGCTATATCCTCACCTGGTGTCTTAGTTTGATTTTCTATTTCTGTTATGAAACACCATGACAAAAGCAAGTTGGGAAGGAAATAGTTTGGGGTGTTTTTGAGCGGGGAGGCTTACACCTCCACATCACAGTTTATTATTGAAGGAAGTCCAGACAGGAACTGAAGTAGGGCAGGAACCTGGAGGCAGGAACTTAGGCTAAGGCCATGGAGGAGTGCAGCTTACTGACTCGCTGCACATGACTCAGCCTGTTTTCCTATAGAACCCAGGAACACTAGCACATGAGTGACACTGCTTATAATGGGCTGGACTCTTCCACATCGGATATTAATAAGAAAATTCCCAACAGGCTTGCATACAGCCAGATATTAGGGAGACATTTTCTTAGTTGAATCTCCCTCCTCTCAGATGACTTTAGTTTATATCAAGCTGATATAAAACCTTCCAACATACTGGGCGTCAACAGACCCTGGCCTTTGTTAATCACTTTACTCCTGGGCCATGAGATAAGTTTGTCTTTATCATGAAGTGTTTTCTTACCACAAGTCCAAATATGACTGGGTCAAGAGATTGGGGCTATGTCAGAATAAGCCTTTTCTCTTTATTTGAGACTAACAGTCTCAAATATTTATTACAGTGACAGAAAGCTGATAAGCATAGACACTAGTCCCTGAGTACTGGGCCCAGACCACTGTTGAAGAGAAGTGAAAACATGGAGATTATGGTATACTTTGGATCCAGGTCCAGTTAAATTATGGACTACTGGATATTATATTTTCCATTATTTCTTTCTCCAGCTTTTTAATCTATGTGTAAAAAAACTATTGTCAGAATACGAAATTTCCATATTTCATCACAGGAGATTTACATGGGGCACATGTATATTCCCAAAATATATTTTTGAGAAACAAAGTATCTTTTCATTCCATTTGCAAATGCTCAATGGACCAGTGACCACACTAAAGTCCATGACTTAGAAGTGACAAAATCTCTTAAATTATTTTTGCTTCTTGCCTCATTAAACTTAACCAATTTTCTGTCACAGCAAGGATCACTAAAGGATCAATTCATTTGGGTACTTTCCTGGTTGTCGGTGACAAAGTGCTTGAAAATTCAACTTAAGAAATGATTCATTTCACCCATTCATTCAAGGGTCCATCATCCTGAGGGAGTCTGTCATAGTGCTGAAGTCCATCGTGGCAGAGAAAGTGTCACAGCAATGGTAGGTAGCAGCTGGTCACATTGCATCCACATTCAGGAAGTAGAGAGGCATGAAGGCTGATGCTCAGCTTCACTTTCTTCATTTTTCATAGTCCAGTACTCTAGCTCATAAAATGGTGCAGCCCATGTTCAGGGTGAATCTTACAACCTCTACTAATCAATGCAAACTCTCACAGACTGGCTGAGAATTTTTTTTCCCAATGGGATTCTAGATCCTGTCAAGTTGTCATCCAGTACCAACTACTACAAAATGTCAAGATGATACCATCATAACCAAAGGATGAGCTTCCTCCCAAACTATAATAGAAAAAATATTTTTCTCTTTATTATATCGCTTTGCAAACCTTACATTTCTGACTTTTTTTTTTTGACTGAAATGAATGGATAAGGAAATGAAACTTCAAGATGCAGGCCTCCTACTAAATAGGCCACCTGGCTATCATCCTCCTCCCTTCTTGAAGATCTGAAAATATGCACAGATTTCAAGAACTAGAGAAGTAGTAGCTTTTAGGGACAAAGAACCAGGGAATATGCAGTATAGTCATAGAAAGCCTTGTACCACCTTAGTGTTTGAGACATTATAGACCATGACAAAAGTATCCCCTACCCAGTGCTGTGTCAAACACAAGGCTTGATATTGTTTTATTGGCAAGGAGCAGTATTTTCATGACCTGGTGAATTATAACACAGAAAAATAATAAGTGAATTTATTGTTGATAAGCAGTCAATTAATTACAGATAAAGTTGGCAGTAACATATCATTATCAATGGCAATAACTTGCTATATGGTTGATGATTTTTCTATTTAAATGGAGATGACCAGAAAGTGTAGTACTGGTGTGGAAGCCATTGCTTAGTACACACAAACAGGACACTATGAGGTGGAATTACAATGGGATGCACTATACTAACTATACATATATCTGCATATTCATTAGCTTCAGTAGAAGATGAAAATAAACTCAAACTTAGACATCTTGATTTTATTCTACTGCAGTATTTGTTAAAGGAGTTGTGTATCAGCTTTGTTGACACTAAACAGTGTCTGAATCCCGCCAGTACTGATCTCTTTCCCAGTACAATCCAATCATGTTGATGAAGATTTTAGAGGAGAAAATTTAAAAAAAAAATACCTCTGGCTTTATTCAATTGAGGATGGCCTATACTATCGTGCATGCAGTGAGCTTTGCAGTTCATATGTTCAGACAATAATCCTTGTTCAGTTATATTTTGGTCCTTTAAGAATGCCCACATGATAATAAATTCATGAAATTTACTGTCTTTGCTTCTAGCTATTATTCTTTTAAAGTAGGGCTGTTACTTATTTTTTGAAAACTGTGTATGCATTGCTTCTCTTGTTGTTGTGAGGGAAAAAGCCTGGAAAAAGCAACTTGAGAGGTGAGTGCTGATGCTCTCTTTTTCTCCCTTTCATTTGGACACCAGTCTGTGGAATAGTACCACCCATATTTAGGGTGGGTCTTCTCACATCATTTAACTCAATCTAGAAACTTCTGCACAGACATTCTTGTGCTTGGGTGACTCCAGATCCTGTCAAGTTCACAATAAACATTAACTATAACACCCTGTACTCACACTCTGCATTATACCCACTTAAGATTAAGAGCTGTATTTCTACTGAACATTTAGTTGCTGTTTTGGGGCTTATAGTCAATCATTCACTCAGATTCTTGGAAGTGTGATGTTCATAAAACATATTTAATCATTGCTATCATTGACAACAATTACCTTAAACAAAGTGAATTCAATAAAAATCTGATTTTGGAAGAGGGATGTATATCAACTGTGGTCACAATAGTCTTCAGCAACCTATAATTCAGAGTCATTTCACATTCTGCTTACAGAAATGCTTTATGGTCTTCTTTTTCTGTGAAAGTTCAATGGGATTTAGGTGATACTAAAAATAAATCTCCGGCCATTTAGAATTTGGATGTAGTGCCAGACAGTTGTTGTTATCATTTACAATGTTTTCAGAGATTTTACTATATCATTGAGCTGTGTATGAGCAGCCACTCTACCAGACATCGGTTTGTTGCATCTCACTTTCCCTTATTGTACTTAAAATTATGCCGGAAGAAATGACCAAGGAAAGGAACTAGAGCTTGTGAACACATGTTGCCTCATGTATTTCTTGACCTATAAGCAATTTTCTGCCACTTATCATACTTGCAATTCCAATAATAAATAATAAACTATTATGTAAGAATGAAGGAAATGAGCTGAGGAGATGTCTCAGTAAAGGTACACTGCTCACCACATAAATATGAACACATATAAGAATACCAGATGTGGTGGAATGTGCTTTTAATCACAGAGCTGAGAAAGTGAAGACATGTGGATCACTGGGTCTCGCTGGCCACCCAGTCTAATAGATTTGTTAAGCCCCAGACCTTGAGATATCTCAAAAAGCAAGGTAGATAGTACCTAAGGAAAGAGAGCTAAGGTCTTCCTCTTGCTTCCACAAACACAAAAACATACAAGTTCACTCACATGTTCACTCCACATATATATGTACACAATCTTCATGCATGCTTCTAAAGACTTGTGCACCCCAAAACAATACAAAGCAAGAACATGTACATACATAGGCATGCATTTATACCATTGCATACATCTTTAACCCACACATCTACATATATATGAACATGTGAATATACATTTATGTATACAAACACAAACATGTGCAAGTGTACACACATGCAAACAAACATGTACATACACATATGCATGCATACCTATACACAATGTGCATGCATTCTCACACACCTACACACAAGCATGTATATATGCATATACACACAAATGTTCATACATGTGTGTACATGTGCACATACACACTCATGTATAACCCCATATATATACACATGAAAATAAGTATATATACAAATGCTCATGCAGGTACACCTGTGCATTACATACACGCATATAAATACATATACACATATATGTGTGCCCAATGAACATATGTACAAACATAAACACACATATGTACAAACAAGCATACACATACTTAAACATGCATATATATATATATACAAATGTACACTCAAACACATGCATACATAAAGCATATACATATATATTTATACACACAAACATATACACACATGTGCAAATATGTGGACCATACACATAAACATGTGCAAACACATGTATATACATACAAACACACTTACACATACAAACATACATAAATGCATAGACATGAATGTTCACCTCCCAATCTTTTGTACCGATGTTACACGAATTATAATTGGTCTTAATAATAAAAACCCAGAGCCAGATATCAGGGTAAATAGTGAAAGACCAGAGAGGCACAGCAACCAGCCACTAAGGGGACTTCTTACCTCTACAGAATCCTCAGCCTGAAAAGAGAGCAAGATTCTGTCTTCATGAATCCTGAGACTAAAAAAGACTGAGCTCCTGTCTCCTCCCACCTTATATTCCTCTTTCCTCCCAGCCATATCATTTCCTGCCTCTACCTCCGTAGGGCTGGGATTAAAAGCCAGAGATCCCAAGTGCTGGGATCAAAGATGTGAGCTACCATTGCCTGGTTCTGTTTCTCTTTTAGACTGGATCAATCTTGTGTAGCCCAAGGTGGTATATCCATCTGCCTCTGTCTCCCGAGTGCTGGGATTAAAGGTGTGTGCAACCACTGCCTGGCCTCTATGGCTAACTAGTGGCTTAGCTCATGCTCTGATCTTCAGGCAAGCTTTATTTGTTAGATCACAAACAAAAGATCACCACATACACACTCATACATGCATGCACACAAATGTGTGCGCACACAAACTGGCACACATACCTTTGACTGCTGGGTCAGTGATATGTCACTTAACTCTCAGTTATTCTGCCCAGGGTCTCTCACCTGGCTGGGTGAATGCTCTGCTGCTTTCTTTTGGGCTTTTGAAAGAAACTGTTAGAAGAGTCATCTGGAGACTTATATTCACACCAGCAGCTCTTACTGGTTGTGATTTGGGGACCTTAGGTCCTTCTCCATACAGTCTGCCATGGTTAGACTCTTCTCTGTACGTAGAGATGCCAAGACAAGCACTCTTAAAAAAAAAAAAAAAAAAAAAAAAAAAAAACTGAGATGAGAAGATGAAAGGCTATAAAGGGGCCCATCTGAAATACTACTTATTGACAATATTGGTAAACAGTGTTGCTCAAGTACAGGAGCCAAGTTGGCCTATGTACAAAAGTGGAAACTAGACATCATCTCTGAACTGGAGGAGAGAAAAGTCACCAATCAAAATTCGTCTATACAAATTGGACAGAATTTGTGGCTGATGGAGACAATTTACTTCATACCATTCCTGACCAAATCATGTACATCTTTCCTCCACTAAATATGCATGCAACTTATTCTCTGGATCCCCAGAGTCACAGCATGTTACAGCTCTGTGCAACTTTGAATTCAGGGAATATCTGTGTACAAGATCTCCATTTCACTCTGCCACACAAAAGGATGGGCAGGGGTGTGGCCACTGTCTGATAGCTGCATTCAAACAGGAGGAAAGGAAGAGACCACAGCTGAAGTCCTGCCAGCCATAGCTGCTGCTCCCCTCAGCATGGGTGCAGGGGACTGCTCCTTTTCAAGGGTCTTTTCCCATGCTTTATTCTAAATGGCTCTTTCTGGTGTCCTGTTGAATAGGAATTCTACTTTTAAAGGCAGATTGTCTTTCATTCCACGAAAACATCCTAAGTTTACTGCTGCATTGTTCTCTCAACCTGATTTTTGACTGCATATCTTTGAAAAATAAGAAGAGAACCTAAGTTTCTTGTTTTGTTTTGTTTTCCATTTTAAAGTACGTATCTCCTTTACTCTAACAGATGACACTGTCAACACTGTAACTCTTCTGAATTACATGGTGCTCCTTGGAACCTTCACATCTTCACATCTAGACATCTAGACACCTTCACATCTACTTGAAAGCAGTCCTTCAGTTTGGGTTATGTTTGCCTGGTATGTGGTGATATGCTATGACTCCATTTTTACACAGTCTGTTTGTTCTTCCTCTCTCTTCCTTGAGCTTCCAGAAGTTATTTCAAAGAGCTTAGAGAAGAACAGCCTAACGTTTTTATTCATTTTAAAATCAGTTACTAGCTATTATCTAGTTAGTAATTACTTTGGGGACAAATATTATTTTTACAATATATTTGGATGACTGGACATGAGAAATAGTTACTTATTCAACTTCTTACACCCTGGATGTGAACATCGCCATAACACACTTGATTTTTCTGCAGTTGATTACCTGTACACAAGACCATCACAAGATTGCAATCTTCAACATTCCGTCATGGCAGGAGGAGGACTTAAAATGCCCCACCCCTCCCTGAGGATTGACAAAGAGTTAACAGTTAATTGCGCAGAAGAAGCTCTTACACTGTTTCCACCTCTAAGACTCTGAAGGCAGTTATTAGAGGCTGGGGTATAGGTTGAGGTCAACATTTCCTCCAAAGTAATACATTTCATCCTATAGGGAAACCCCTAAGTTCAGGAAACAAACAAATCAAAAGCCTCAGAAAATCCCTGAAACTAATGAGACTCACTAGCTCCCTCTTACCCTCAAACATATATAAGCAGTAATGACTGTTGAAAGCACTCTCAGACCCTCTGAGCTGCCTGGAAGAAACTCTCTCCAACACATCAATCAACATGCATGTTGTACAATGAGATTCAGGATCTCAGCTTTGTGAGCCGTGATGCATTCCAGTGTGGGTTTTGCTGACTTAGCAGTCTTTGAGTCCTTTCTGCCCCCATAAAGAACCCCTCACCTATATTCTTGAAAGTTACCCCAGGAAAATTCATTGTTTCACCAAGATGGAATCTGGTGGTATCCATACTTTTTTTTTTTTTTTTTAAATAGGCTCCCTATCTTGGGTGTGTAAACATTTGTTCACAGCTCTCCAGGAATAGTGTAATAGAATAGGGCAGAAAAACACTTTTTACCTTGGTGTAGCCTCTTGTTGACTACCCATGTTCTTGTAAATAATCCTTTATCCATGGTCCTATAGGCACCTTTAATAAAATGCTTGTTACCATAAAAAAATAAAAGATAAAAAGAGAAGAAAAGTTATAAAGCAGAAGGAGACTAGATGTTAACAGAATCAGCAGGAGTGATTATGTAATAACAGAATGTGATCAGGGAGAAATACAATCAAAATATATCATATACATGTACGAAACTGTCATGTTGAAATCCATTACCATGTATATTTAGTATATGTTAATAAAAATTTAAAGGCCCTAGGTGCTGACATCCAGCCTGCCCAAGCAGGCACACACACACACACACACACACACACACACACACACACACCTCTAATTGCCAGAATGTGGTAACATGTGATGGTTGTGTATTTATATCCACAGGCATAAAGGTAAAGGTAGATCCTAAAGAACAAAATAACAATTACAAATGAATACTTAATGTTTTCATAAATTGATGTTCAATGCCCTGTGGAAATGCAGAAGCAGAGCATGCAAACAAATTGAAAACATGTTTCCAAAACAATGTAAAGGAACCAGGATTATTGGTTCCAAGTTTGAGAAAAGATACTAGATAGGTAACTGAGATGGGGAGGTATTATAGTCTAGCATCCAAAAATAATCTGAAAAGAACACAGAGGTTAAAGGTAAAATATGGGCCAGAAAGAGGACTGAGTATTTAAATACTCTTACCATGAAGCTTAAAGACTTGGCTTTGACCCCAGGGACCTACTTAGTGAAAGGGAAAAAAAGTGAGTCCAGCAAGTTTTCTTCTGACCTCCACATATGTGTCATAGAGCACACACTTACATGCACAATAAATAAAAGAAAGATGATAGATGATAGATAGGTAGGTAAATAGATAGATGAACAGACAGACCAACAGACCAACAGACAGATTTTTTTTTAGTAGAACGTGTTTTAGGCAAGGTCTTCCTCCCTCCTGAAATTTATGTAGAACTATGAACTTACCTTTTTGAGAATAATGTAGAATCTGAGATTTGTTCTTCAGAAACATTCCCAGTCAGCAAAATCACAGCTTTAAAGACCCTTAGAGAGAAGCTAAACACTATGTCTTGTTGGATTCCACCAATCACAAGGGAGAAGAGCTGACATTTTAGTGAATAAGATTATACTTTTATATTCCTACGATATCTCTGTAACAAGGCTGTTGCTTATAATGAGGTATATGAATATACATTCATGAATATGGAAAAATTCCAAAGGTAGCACAAGAATACAACCATTACACAAAGTTCTGAAAACCAGAAGCAATAACTCTCTCTTTTTCCCCTAAGCATGAAAGGGCATCTCATTCCTAGGCATTGCTGGGAAGTATCATCATCTCAAACTTGTCCATATACATAATATGCATGTTTCCATTTAATTTTACTAATTTTTAATCCATGCATGTGAGTGTGTATGTGAGGGAACTGTGCAAGTATCACATTCAGTTAGTGGAGTCAGAAGACAACCATGGGTGCTCATCTTCACCTTGCACCTTGTTATGCGACAAGTTATCTCATTTGCTGCTGTATACACCTGCCAGCTTCCAGAATTCTCTTTTCTTCAGCTCTCTTCTCACCACAGGAGTTCCAGATATAACATCTCCAGATGTAGAGAACTCTTTCTTTCTTTTCCTAAATTGAAGACATTGTACTTGAATAGCAAGTACTTTACCAGCTAAACCATATTCCTAGGCCAATATGTTTTAGTTTTAATTCTGAGAATTACAATATTAAATAATGTATCACCATATATGCATGCATACACTATACACAATGTACATGTGAAATTTGAAATGTCTTAATTTTGAATATAGTACTATATTCCTATGCTATATAATTTTAATTGTTTAATAGTACTGCTATTCAAATCAGAGCCAAGAATGAAGGCAAAATATCTAATTCAGTACAATCCAAACAGGGAAAAGGAATTATGTATATATACACTTGTATCCTGGTATCCACAATATCACTGACTTTTGATTTGGTTGTCAACACCAAATTGAGACTAACCTTGTTAACCATCAATGACTCTGATGAGGCCATATGAATACACAAGTCTGTTATGACTGCTTCCCTTCCTTAACAGAGGATAAAAACAGAGTGCTGGGGGCATCACTGCATATGGTCAGGAGATTCTAAAAGCAAGTGCTAAGGAGAAGCCAGAAAAGCCCACATTGTACTCTTACCATCTGCTTACCAACTGACACCCGGGAGCTTGCCAGAATGCTGTTTTATTAATTTAAAATATCTTTATGCATTTCTATAACATTTTTAAATGGTGTAAAATGTCATTAAAATATAAATACATCCATAATATTTCTATGTGAGCTCAAATTCGCCTCAAATTTAAAATGTCTTAGGGAGATGTGCCTGAATTTCCTTCATATACTGTATATTATCTTGAACTGACAGCGTTATGTTATCTAAATGTGTGGCTTCAACAAGCCTCCATGTTTTGTCTTTGGGTCATCTTCAAAGTTATATAAACAGGAGCTAGAATGGAAGAGTGGTTATGACCATGCTCTTGCAGAGGACCAGAGGTTGCTTCTCAGAATCCACATTGCATAGCTCATAACCCCAGGTCCAAAGGATCTAACACCTCTTTCTGGCCTCTGTGGGCACTGCATACATGTATACATATACATGCAAAGACACACACAGAGAGAGAATTAAAAATAAAATCTACAATATTGAATAAACACTAATTGTAATATTTAATACTCACCTCATTCTTTTCTTAGCCATGAGCTCATGAGCAAACCATTGTTGCATCTTCCTAAGGTCCCCAGAAGTAAAGTGTTCATGGTGGCCTCACTTGTTGATATGCCAATAGATTTACCATCACACACCATGGTGTTTTGTGTGTGTGCATGTGTGTGTGATGCAAATGATGGCTTGATTGTGAACTGTCCATATGGGCCCATATGATCCCCCACTGACTGGCAGTGCTGTCTAGAGAGGTTGTGTAACAATTAGAAGCTGGCACCTTGTTAGAAGAAGTGAGTCATTGGAGGTGGGCCTTGTTTAATAGGCCAGTTCCATTTTCTGCTTCCTGAGTACAGATGGAATCAATGTTATATCACACTTTTAATGATGTACGGTCATTACTCACCATCATGTACTGTATACCATCTAACTGTGAACCAGAAAGAAGTCCTTCCTTGCTTCAGTTGCTTCTTGTTGGCTATTTCATTGGGGCAATGAAAAAGTAGCTAATACAATAGCATCACATACTGTTTTAGCTAGGGTTTCTATTGCTGTAAAGGGACACCATGATGCTGTAAGCTCTATAAAGGAAAGCATTTAATTTCCACTATGTGGTGGTTTGAATGAAAATGGCCTCCAGAGTCTAATAGAGAATGGCATTATTAGGAAGGATGGCCTTGTTGAAGGAAGGGTGTCACTGGGGATGGCCTTTTAGGTCTGAGATGCTCCAGGCATGTCCAGTGTGTCAATTCCTGCTGCCTAGGGATCCAGATGTAGAACTCTCACGTACCTCTCCAATACCATGTTTGCCTGCATACCACCATGGTGATAATGGATGAAATCTCTGAACTGTAAGTCAACCTAAATTAAGTTTTATTTATGAGAGTTGCTGTGGTCATGGTGTCTTTTCACAGAAAAGGAACTGTAAGACAGAAGATGGTACTAGGGACTGGGATATTACTGTGATAGGCCTGACCATTCTTTTATTTAGAGGAATGTGGACTTTGGGACTTTGGATTAGAAAAGCAATTGGATGCTTTAAGTGAAACTTACTGGGCCATCCTAGTAAGCACATGAAAGACAGTGGTGATTTGAACTGTGGAAGCCTGACTCAAGAAGATTCAGAGAAGAATATTAGTATGTGGCTTAGAGACCATTCTTGTGATAGTTTAGTGAAGAATGTGACTGTTCTTTTCCCTTGTCTGAATAGCCTGCCTGAGGCTAAAGTGAAGAGATTTGGATTAATTGTGCTGGCAGAGGAGATTTAAAAAAAAAAAAAAAAAAAGCCTAGTATAGACTCTGTCATGTGGTTATTAGTGTTAACTCTTACAAAGATCTATAATGAAAAGGAGCAAGCTAAGCAAGGAAAAATACAAATGTAAAGTTCAAGGAGAAAAGAGGCACCAGGAAATGGAATTTAACTAAATCTTGTGTTCAAGGAGATGAACAGATTTTTAAAAAATTCCTGATGTCAAATGGAATAAAGAGAGTAGTGACTTTAGGGCAAGATCCCACCCAGCTAAGCTTTTGATGTGTGAAAAGAATTAAAGAAAAGCTTGGAGCCAGGTATAGTGATGCACACTTGAATCCCAGCACTCTAAAAACAGAGGCGGGCAGATCTTTGAGTTTGAAACCAGCATGATCTCATGTCACGAGTATCATGAGGCTGTGGATTTAGTATCAGGATAGCTAAGCTTAGTGCAGAAAACCACCAAAAATAGAAAGCTGGTGAAGATATCATTGAATGAGGGGACAGTGTTCAACCAGCAGAACTTGGTAGCCTTGCCACATGGTGTGGCTTAGAGTCAAGGATAGAAGCAAGGGGTTATGGAATTTCCCTCTATGGCTAAGGAAACCCATTGAAGGTCCTGCATGGAGGCCTAGAGAGGCCACTGTATGAAGCTATGAAGTTGTAGCCTAGATTGTCTTAGAGACCACAAAATGTTGGAGATGCCAGAGCCATGGGATATCTGTTAAGGAGAGCTGCTAACAAGGAGTGGAACCAGCCCAAGAAGGAGTAGCAGGTTGCAGTGAACAAAACTGAAAGGAGTTGGAGATCTGAATAGCATTTTGACATCAGACACAGAGATATACAAAGTCTGGAGTTTGCCCAGCTGGATTTCAGTTTTGCTTTGGTCCAGTATTTCCTCATTGTGCCCCCTGTCTTCCCTTTTGGAATGGTCATGTATGTTCTGATTTTTCAGAGATTACAGTTAAGAGATTCATGAGTCCTGGAAGGAACTTTGGACTTTGAATGTTTAAACAACTTTGAGACTGTTATAAACTATGGAGACTTTCAAAGTTGCACTAATAGTATTTTGCATTATGATGTGACTACAAGCCTCTGGAGGCCAGGGAGTAAAATGTGGTAGTTTGAAGGAAAATATTCCCCCTAGGCCAATAGAGATTGGCACTATTAGGAGGTGTGGCCTTGTTGAAGTAGGTGTGGCCTTTGTAGTGGGCAGCCATTCCAGCTTTGATCTGAAAATTCCAACCCCCATTGAGGCTTCGGCAACTGTCACGCCTACAAGGCAGGGCCAAGGGAGGCAACAGGAGACCCGAGATCTGGATGGGCCAGCGCTCTCTCTCTGTTCCTGGACCCTAGATGGTGGAGGTTGACTGAGCAGAGCTCCAGAGAACACCGCTGGACTTCAATACACCTTCCCCAGACCCCACATCCTACCTTTTCCTTTTTTGTAAGTTACCCACTAAATAAATCTTCCTTTTAACTCCAGAGAACACCACAGGACTTTGATACACCTTCCCCAGACCCCACAACTTACCTTTCCCTTTTTTGTAAGTCACCTACTAAATAAATCTTCCTTTTTACTACGTGGAATGGCCATAATAATTTCACCAATATGCCTTTTTGGAGGAAGTGTGTCTCTGAGGGTGGCCTTTGAGATCTAAGTTGCTCTAGCCATGCTGAGTGAACCACTCACTTCCTACCGCCTGCAGATGCAGATGTAAAACTCTCAAGCTACTTCTCCAGTAACATGTCTGCCTGTGAGCTGCCATGCTTCCCACCATGATGATATTGGACTAAACCTCTGAACTGTAAGTGTTCCCCAGTTAAATGATTTCCTTTATAAGAGTTGCTGTGATCATGGTGTCTCTTCACAGCAATAAAGCCCTAGGACAGGCTGGCTAACAGTTTCACAGGTTCATCATGGCAGGAAGCATTGTAGTCCACATGAAGCCCTTATTTGATTATCTGGAATGAGTTGTGCTTATCTTTCATGGATCAGGATATTACAGGGACAGTAGATGGATTTTCTGTTAAGGACATCCCAGTCTGAGAATGTCCTCATCTAACTCTTTCATATGAATGACAGCTTGGCTTGTGAGAATGTTTTTTGAGAAAACTAATTTGTCTCAAAATTCACAAATGGTTTAATTGCTTTCCTGAAAATGATGCTGCAGTGAAACCTAATCTCACTGGAATTTTTCTTCTGTAAGGTATTGGAATTGCTATGCCTGGTACCTCAAGATTTTAATACATTCTTAACAATATATTTTATTAATTCTTTGATATTTCATACCATGTATTTTTCTTCATTTTTTTAGATTTATTTTTGAAATCATAATTATATCATTAATGCATTTTAAAAAATCCCTGTCAGTGTGTGCATGATGAGAAGGTAACATATGTCTGAGTATGTTACATATGTCTGAGTATGTGAGTATTTGTGTTTATGTGTGTGTGTGTGTGTGTGTGTGTGTGTGTACATGCACACACACACATGCATAGGCCAGAAAGCTGTCTTGTCTGTCCATTCTCATCTTCTGCCTTGCTTTAGAACATTCTCTTGCTGTTCTCTGACATGCACCCAGGCCTGCTGACCTATAAGCTTCTGGAGACCCTTGTGCCTCTGCCTCCTATGTTGCCATAGCAGTGCTGAGTTACAGACATGTGTACTATTTTGCCTAACTTTATATGTTCATGCTCCTTATTCATCGAGCTAACTCATTAAGTAAAAAATTTTATATTGGACCTCAAAACCTTTGTTTTTTACAAAAACCTACATATTTATTTTACTACTTGTTGATATTTTTTGATGAAACAACATACTCTGAAACCATATTTGGAAAATGTTTCTGTGTACCAACAATTTGGAAAATGGAATGCTCTTCATGAGGTATGATGAGAAGAGCTAGAATATCATGGGGCTGGAGAAAAGTCTCAGGAGTTAAGAATGCTTTATGCTTTCTGTTCTTGATAGGCCCAGAATTTGGTTCCTAGCATCTGCATCAAGAGACTCACAACAGCTTGTAACTGCAGATCCAGAGAATCTGATACTCCTGGCTTCTGGAGACAATTGCTTGCATAATCTCTCTCTCTCTCTCTCTCTCTCTCTCTCTCTCTCTCTCTCTCTCTCTCTCTCTCTCTCTCTCACACACACACACACACACACACACACACACACACACACACACACACACACAGTCTTACTTTTAAAGTTAGGGTGTCAGGAGCCTGACTGGATGTCCACTGAAAAAATCTTGTTAATTCCATTTTATCTGAAGTTTTTCAACCTCACTGCATCCCACACACTATTTTTCAAATACTTTTGTCCTGCCATTTCTTCATGTATCCAGTCTACAAACAACATATTTTCAAGTTGTTTAAAAATTAAATTCTGGGGTCTACAAAGAGATGGCTCAGATGGAGAAATATTTGTCATACAAGAATGAGGACCTGAGTTCAATTCCCAGAACACAGGTAAAAACTCATGGAACTGTGTTCCAAGCTGGTCATACAGGTACGATGGAAATGTATTAAGAAAGATCCCTCTGATTTGATCACCAGCCAGTCTAGCTGAAACAGTAACCCAGGTTCAGTTGGAGGCCTTGTCTCAAAAGATAAGGTAGATAGTAACTGAAGAAGATATCCTATATTGACCTCTGACCTCTGAAATCACACATGTCCATGTACACCTGCAGACACAAACATGTACATGTATGCACAAATAAATACTGTGACCTTATAACTAGATGCTTCAGTAACTAATATGCCTCTTCAGTTTATAAATTTCCATGTTATTTTCTACCCTTAGAAAGCTCTGCTACAGCGTACTTTTGCTTATTGATTGCATTTAGCCTTATTTCCAGATAAACACTGCATGTCCATTGTCTCTCTTTATAATAGAAGCTCAACTTTGCATATTACTCTAAATTCCTGAAAACAAAAATCATCTCCAGAGTCATTTGACCCATTCAACTTCCTTGGTTTTATGAAATGGTAACCATTTTTCAAATCATTTTGAGGAACTGGAGAAGTGACTGAGTGTTAAGAGCACATACTACTCTTGCAGAGGACCAGAGTTAGATTCACAGAACCCAAACAGGATGGCTCATAATCATTGGTAATTTCCGTTTCTGGGATCCAATACCCCTTTTGGGCCTTCAGACACTATTTCACTTATGTGTCCATTCTCCGCACAGGCAAATATTCTACACATAGTTAAAAAGAATAAAATTAAATACATTAAAAGTATGTTTACAGAATTAGGCTGGAAAGGCATTTGTAGAAAGCATACCCAGACACTCTAGTTATTCTTTAACTGAGTGACTGGGGTAAAGACTAGCAGAGATTGGCAGGAACCAATCACCTGGATCACTTTACAGGAAGCACTAGTGCTGAACATGCACCGGGGGTCACAATGTCTCACTAACAGACTCCTGGCTCTGTCTCATGGGCTCTGCTCCTCAGAATCCTCGTTTCACCACTGATAAATGCCTGCACTCCAGAAATCTCTTCCTAATCACCTTGCTGTTCTGTGAGGCTATGTCTCCTGACTCAAATTTTGTATGCTGTTACCTACTTGTCCAACCTAGAACAAACTGGCTCTTCTTTTTAACTAGGAGAAAGATGGGGATATTATTCACCTCCTTCAAAATTCTAAAGGGGAACAACACTTCACCCTCTCGTTTGGAGGACCCTTCCTCAAATTCCAAGGCACTTAAGTTCAAGCCCACACAAATGTCCACCATATCATTTAATGTGCTTTTGCAATTGTCTTTTTCTTTAGCATAATGGGTATTGTTTATAATTATGCGGGTGCATACTTGGTTTTATAACAGGCTTCCTTTATGTTATCAAGCTGCTTTGCTTTTTAATTTCTGTTTGTCTCTCAATTAGCTTCTCACCCCACACTGTTATCCTATCTCATCTCTCATTTTATAGCACCCATGCTCCATAAATTTGAATAAGATACCAACAGATGCTGCTTAAAGTGTACTTCTCTTCCAGACTGTCAATTTGCTGAAAACATGGACTTTTGCCTTGGATTGTTGTTTTGTTCCTTTGACACAGAGGATATGTCTTTTGGTTTAATAATATTGTTTTACTCTTTTTAATTTATCCTTTCAAAGTGAGACAATAGTAAAACTGGGTGTTTATTCCTGAAAGAAAATGAGAATGATTGTCTTTGACCTTTCTTGTCTATATTTTGATGTCTTCTTTTAAGTTTGAAAATAGAGTGCTGATTCAGCAACTTGACCCTGCCTAGAGGATCAGGACTGTGGGGAGTCCAGTGGGAGTGATCCATGGCCCCAGATGGTGCCAAATCTCATAGCACTCACAAGCTTTGTTGTCTATGTGGAAATTCTTATCATTACTTACCTGATTTCTTACCCTCCACCAAGGTCATTGGTAGATTCTTCCTGTTCTACTTCATGTTTCAGCAAGAAATACCAGATGTTCAAGGTCATCCTCAGTTACATAGCAAGTATGAAGCAAGCCAGAGATATATTAAAATATCCCCCAAATAAAAATGTCAGATGATATCATTAGCAATGATATAAATGTAGAAATGAACACAGTGCTAACAAAAAGTACCTGGTGTGGTATCTGTGATCAACAGGGTTTCTGGAGAGATGGCCTGGTGATGCTCAGGTGGCAGACACAGTTTTGGCACAGAATTCGAAATGTTATAAAATTAAAGTGAATGTGTCTTTGTATAGAGTTGATTTCCTATTGTTTCAGAGTCCTTGTACAATTATTGTAATACATTTACTTAATAAAATATGTAATAGAAATGAAATAACAGCACACGTTAAATGGGTTTCATTAAGATGCACAAACGCTGCCCAAGGAGCTGTTCCAAGCAAACTTCTAAGTCTTTGGGTTTTAATGTAACAGAAAGTTACATTAGTGTAACAGAAAGTTTTCACTGTGATGATATTGAATTTAACAAAATTATTCAGAGTCATGACAGTAATTAACACTCCTGTTTATTTGGAGCCTAATCTATCACATACATGTTATGATAGACTACTGAATATTTTATCATTAATATCATAAAGCTATGCCAGGACAACATATTTATGTCTATCCGTGTATGTGTGTGTGTGTGTGTGTGTGTGTGTGTGTGTGTGTTTAATTGAATGTACAATATATATACACATCTATTACATCTATTGAAACTACCAAAAAACTGAAGTCATTGCCAGAGATCGTTTTGAAAGCAAATGGTACAGCTAAGATTGCTGATGTCAGCTGAGGCTGTAGGTGGCTCAGGTTAGTTGTTGCTAGGTAAAGACAAGGAACTGAACTCTAGACCCAAAATCCATGTTAAAGAGCAGGACATTGAAAAAGCTGCATGTGACAGCATGAACTTGCGAATGCATGCACATGTACTCACGGACACAAAGACTGTATGTGCTTGACTCCAAGTTCAGTTTACCCCTCCATACACAACCGCTGCTTAAATATTCATCATTTAATCTAAAAGCCAGCCACTTCATGGCCAGGAGAAGGAAACTCAAGGTAGTATTGCCGAGGTCTCCTTCAGGACACTTCTGCAACAATTCAGCTGCCTTCACCTTGGCCAATGTTGAGAGCTGTTTTTATACCATTTTACCTTCACACTGTGAGGAAGCCTCCATCAGATTAGCTATCACTATCCCTTGATTTAATATAGTCATTACGTAGAGCTTGTCACCTTTATGGCCACCTATGTTCCAGTGAAGTGTTTTGTCCATGGTTGTATATAATTACAGTCTAATCTGTTCAGGCAGGGACCATCCAAGTGCTCAGACAGTCGTTTTATCTTCAGCCTTGATTTGAGTTTTAATTAAATAATAATTTACTCAGTATCTCCTTTAGAGGATCCTGCAGCGATTCATACCCATACATCTCTCCAAGTGTCTATACATACTGTGGAAACTCAATAAATGGTGCTTACAAACTTCAGGCCTGGAGAGAGATACTGTCATACAAATATGATGGGAGCAAAGTCAGTAGTGAGATGGGTAAAATAGAATTGGTTGAGCTTTACTTGGTTAATACAGTGGCAAAGCCAGGCATCAGCATCAGATAAAGGACTGGATTTTAAGTCACATCATATTGGGGAAATCTGCTTGAATTCAAGTGTTGTGCCCAGGGGCTCCTTTTACTCCCAATTAGAACAATTAGTGCAAATTTGACCACAATATGTTGGCATTTGATATACATGCTTTCCTGAGTGCCAGATTCATTGTGGTCTTGGTCTTAAGTCATGCCCAACATTGCAAGTTAGCACTCCTTCTAGACATCAGGTTCCATTGGGAAATAGAGGGCAGATGCTCTTGCAGTTCACACCACTTTGTTTACTCTTAGAGAAAGGAGCTGTGGTTCACCTGCAAGAGAAGGAGCATCCCAGGCATTGTCTCCACCCTACAGGTGACACTATAAACAGCTAATAAAATTAGAAATAAAACAATTAAAGTTACTCAGATCACATGCATTGCACATGCAGAAAGAGACCCAAAGCATTAACCATTATAATTGGGGAGTCTAAATGGAAATGGATGTTCAAGAAGTGACTTGTGACTTGCTTTATCAACAGTTAAGTGGGTAAATAGACTAACAGCCTGGGATTCATCAGGACAAGTAGTTTTAGCTAAATGTAAGAATGGATCAATATACAAAGCTGTCTTCCATTTTTGGCTCTGGTTCATTTGCTCCTTGGGACCAAAGGATTTTTCTTCTCCCTTGTTTCTATTCTCAAAGATTGTTCTCTTTCCTTCTCTTAGCTATGTTGCTGAAGAGCCTCTCTCCAGGTTCCACCAAGCTCCGCAGTCCCACAACCCAAGTATAAAATAATCACTCAGAGGTTTATATTACTTATAAACTGTATGGCCGTGGCAGGCTTCTTGCTAACTGTTTTTATATCTTAAATTAACCCATTTCTATAAATCTATACCTTGCCACGTGGCTCATGGCTTACCGGCATCTTTACATGTTCCTTGTCCTGGCGGTGGCTGCCCATGTCTCTAATCCAATCTTCCAAAGGTGCAGATCTTGTCTTTAACGGTAAGGTTTTAGCTCTGAGCTCTGACCTCTCAGCTTTCTCTTTTACATTGGTTCTGTGTTTCTTATTTAATAAGACAGTTGGTTACATCTACATAGCTAAGGCTAATGATTTTCTCCCTGGCCACACATATCATCTGATTCTCCTTTCAGGTGAATTCTAAGCCTCATTTCCTCACAGGATTTCATAAATTCATGAGATTAGACAAGAATGGTGTTTACTATTTATATCAAATTGACAGATCTAGAATCACTGAGAAGACCTATCTCTGGGAATATCTGAGATGCATTTTTCAAGATTAGATTACATGAGGTATGAAGACCCAGCTTTATTACTGATAGTGCTACTCCATGGGTTAGGGTTCTGGGCTGAAAAAAAAAGAGAAAGCAAGCTGAGTATGAGTGTTCATTATTCATCTCTCTCTCTGCTTCCTGATTGTGGATGCCATTTGAGTAGCTACCTCACTCCTGCCATCACGGCTTAACTATCATGATGGAATGAACTCCCAGTCCTTGAGTGGAAATAAACCCTTCCTACTTTGAGTTAGTTTCTGTCAGGTATTTGACCACAGCAACAAGAAAAGTAACTCATATGGAATGGGAAGAATACAGGTTCCTTTCCTTATATGGTTTTAGGGATCCTTGGGGAATCCAAATCTTATCCTTGTATCATTATGCTGCTCTGCACCCTTCCATGAAATGATGATCTGCCACACTCTCTGTAGAACCTGATGCAGCTTTGAGTTTGATCTCCAACTCTTCATGGGGATTTAACTCCTGTTACCTGTAGAAAAAAAAAAAAACTAATTAAGCCTGATACCACCCAAGTGAGTTATTGTGTCTAGCCTGCACTGTCAGCCATGTTCTCATGCTCCAACAGCAGACAGAGCCCCTTGGGATTTAAGAGGGTACCCTCAGCACAGCTCCTGAGAAGTTCTTCTAGAATTGCTGCATTGTTTAAGTGACCTGTCACTACAAGTAACTAAACAGGAAATGCAACACTTGTCATTTTCTTTTTCTCCCATCTGTTCAAGCTTTATCCCAAAAGCAGCTGTGATTAAGTTATTGGTATTTTATACATATCAGGTGATATTTTAAGTTGGAGGAATGTATGAAATGTCGTCTTTACTAATCTTCCCTATTTTCTATGTTATTTAAGTGTGTGATTTTTGGGGTGGGGGCAGGAGTAGTTGAGGGTATCCTTCCTGCCTTTCTAACCACCAGCAAAACCATCAGAGAGTTCTGCCACCTTTACAATGGAAATAGATTTTATGTTTTCATCTGCTCTTTCTCTTCTCGGCTACCATTCTGACTCCAACCCTGTGTTCCCTAAGCTGGACTCTCCAATTACATTGATATGTCTGTTTGCAATAGCAACTTTCAGACAGTCTGTGCTCAAAATAAACCATGGTATTCTTTTGAAATGACCATATTCTTTCTGAAATTATAATTTTATTACATTTCTCTCCTCTTCCCTTTCTTCCTACAAACACTCCCATATATCCCTTGCAGCTTCTTTACTTTCTACTTATGACATTTTCTTATTCTTTTTGTTTTGTTTTGGAGCCAGGGTTTCTTTTTTTTTTTTTAATTTATTTAATTATTATGCACACAGTGTTCTGCCTGCATGACAGAAGAGGGCACCAGATCTCACTACAGATGGTTGTGAGCTGCCATGTGGTTACTGGGAATTGAACTCAGGACCTCTGGAAGAGCAGCCTGTGCTCTTAACCTCTGAGCCATCCCTCCAGCCCTGAGACACGGTTTCTCTGTGTAGTTGGCACCTGTCCTGGATCTCACTTTATAGACCAGGCTGGCCTTGAATTCACAGAGATCTGCCTCCCTCTGCCTTCCATGTGCTGGGATTAAAGGCATACACCACTGCTGCCCAGCTGTGACATTCTTGATTAGAGGAAACACAGCCCTTCTAATAATATAGCTTTTTCTATCTTTCTGGGCCCCTCTTCACGGGGCACTCAGTTCCTTGCTCCATATAGTTTTCTGTGTAGTGTCTTACCTTGGTTTACAAAATCACTCATTTATAGGTGACTCTCTTCTTAGACCACCTTTTAAAGAAGTGTCTTTCCCTTTCTTAATTGAATGCAAATGATACAAACCCTGCTGTTGTTGGTTATTTTTTAACTCTTTTTTGGGGGGGCCTACCACCCAGCTCCCAAATAAACACACACAAATACTTTTTCTTTCTTATAAATGCCTGGCCTTAGCTTGGCTTGTTTCTAGCCAGCTTTTCTTAAATTATCCCATCTACCTTTTGCCTCTGGACGTCTACCTTTTTCTATTTCTTCATATCTTTTCTTCTTACTCCATGGATGGTTATTTAGCTGGTTGGATGGCCCCTGAAGTCTTCCTCCTTCTCTTGCTCCTAGATCTTTCTTCCTAGATTTCTCTTCCTCTTTATTCTCTGTGTCTGCCAGCCCTGCCTATCCATTCTGCTGCCTTGCTATTGGCCATTTGACTTTTTATTAGACCAATCAGGTGGTTTAAACAGGCAAAGCAACACAGTTTCATAGAGTTAAACAAAAACAACATGAAACAATGTAATACATCTTTGCATCATTTAAACATATGTTCTACAGCATAAATAAATGTAAAACATCTTAAAATAATATTCCACAACTCTCTGTTATTCTGATCATTCAGCCATTAAGAGTTTTGCTGTCAAGTGATGCTAAGAATATTCAACACTTTATACAACCATTGGGCATATCTAGAACCTTTTCAGCATCCCAAACAGGCCTCTCCTAACTAAATGTAACCTCCTAACCACAGGCTTCCATCCTTTCCTCTCTGGTATCTGTCTCTATGACTCTACCTCCTCTAGAGATCTTATGTAATATAATCATACCTCATTTGTCCTTTTGTGTGTGACTATGTCCACTTACCAGATTTCAATATCTTCTTTGTTCTTCTAATGTTGTCTCTCTGAGTCAGGGCCTTATTATGTAGCCTAGAATGGCCTATTGATATTGTTGCTTGTCTATCTGAGTAAGGGTCTCATTATATAACTGGCCTGGTCGTAGTTGTCTAGGTGTTTTCTAGGCTTGTCCCTGTTGAACAAAGAATTCAACATCTTGAAAGATGGAAGACCAATCTGGAAGAAAAGTAAAAGTATCCACTCTCATCCTTCAGTGTGGTAGGCCCCAAGGCTGGGAATGCACTGAAGGAATGCCAGTTTGAGTGTTTTATAGGGCCATTGACTCCTCCCCTTCCTGTTTTACATCTCGTTTAGATATGTATGCCCATGCCTTCCTGCTGTTTCTCCTTGCAATATTTTCTGGGAACAAGAAACTGCCACCTTAAGAAGTCCACTTTTACGTTTCCTGTTTACCTATGTCCCTCTAACTTTACTTCAATTATGAAATCCAAGCAGGCCTATTTCCTCAGTCTGTCAAATACCAAGATCACAGTAGTGTGATTCCAAATCCAGGTTAGTACATCTTGTCAAGATTAACTCATGTTATTAGTATACAGAACAGAATGTAATTCCTTTATAAATCTAAGAAATGTGCATGTTGCACATTCTTTATAGCTCTATCTAGTGATAAAATGTCAGGCTTATTTGCATGTTTTAGCTTTTAAAAATAATACTGTTATAGGGAGGTAGTGCAGTGAGTAGTAGTGCTTGATGTATAATCACAGAGAACCGAATTCTGATCCTAACACCCAGGGAAATAGCAGGGCATGATTATGACTGAGTCTGTAAGCCCAGTTCCATGGTGGTAGAAAAATGTGTCAAAAGAGAATATCCAATATAATAGTGGCCAAAAATCAGAGAGGTAAGATTATGAGAAGGGGCTATCCCAGCATGGCTCCCTAAACATACTCCGGTTGAACTTCTTCAGCTGTGGCATACATAACAGTGGAGTTTTATTCAGCCACAAAGTAGAATGGAATTATGCCATTTGATGGGAAATAGATGTATCTGGGTATCATCATATTAGGAAATATAAACTAGGATCAGAAAGGCAAATGCCACATGGTTTCTCTCACTTGGTTTTCCTAGATTGTATATAAATTTATAAAGTTACACATATTTTCATGTATTTATATTTTGGGTACTTAGAGAGATACACCATATTTTACATACATATCCATATTTTCTTCCACCAGTATTTCTTTAGCTACACTGGATCTGATATTTCTTTCTGGCATTTGAGGGCAACATGGAAGGGAAACTGGTAGAAGAAAAGTGATTTGAAAGTAGCTTTAAAGGAAGAGAACCATGGTCAGAGTACTAGACATAAAAAGAAAGAATATTTTAATGAAACCCATCACTGTGCCTAATGAATATATACAAATTTTAAAAACAAATTCATTATTTAATAAAACACATCACTATCCACAATGAATATATACTAATTTTTAAAAACTAATTTGTACATATTCATTATTTAATGGAACCTATCACTATGCACAATAAATATATACTAATTTTTAAAAAGAGACTAAATGATTATAAAAAATCTAATCCTTAGAAGAACTGAATAATATAGCTTCCCAAAATCAGAAAGTAGAAGAGTGAATGATGTAGTAGTATTTCCCATTCCTCTGTATGAAAATGCACTTCCTTACATTGTATACATTATCTAATATTGTGTTCAACTTTTAATAAATTATATAATGCTGCTGCATTTCAACTCAACTTGGTTCTTAAATTTATCTACATATGAAGTTTCATTGTCAACTTTTAAAGATTTTTGTTTTAATTTAGGTTATGTGTTCATGTATAAGTTAGTGCAGTTCCTGTAGAGGCCACAGGAAGGCATCATATTGCCTGGAACTGAAGTTATAGGTTGTTATGAGCATTCTGAACCCAGTGTTGGGTACTGAAGTCAGGTTGCCTGCAAGAACAGAACATTCACTTCACACTAAGCCTTCTCTATGGCTGTCATTGTGTTACACAGTAGTTAATTTGTTACAGCTATCATGATTTTTGTATTTTTCTTACTGATGCAACTCAATTCTGTAATTTTCAATTCCATTAATACTAAGTGATGATGCTCTGCCTTTATATCTTTTTACATAAACTCACTTTGTTAAACATCTCTGAAAAAAGAAAAAGTCTACTGTTGAGTGTCTTGTGAATTCCTCTTTGCCTGTGTCCTTACATCCCATCAGAAACTGCTGCAGGCCATCCAGACTTTGTGTATGAAAGAGTGAGTGTATGCATCAATACATGTAAGAATTTGAAACAGTGAAATGTATCTTTGTATTACTGACTGTTTTAAGAAATGGCTTATTTGGAGCCTCAAGTATTACCTGTTTGACCTATGTATCTACACTTATTGCCTCAGGTATAGTGATATTTATATCTAACATTAAACTGTGGATATAAAACAGCAAAGGAATGATGTTTTCTCTTGACACATTACAATTGAAAAGACATCTTTTGATGCATTTGGAAAACCTGAAAGCTCTATGTCTCTATTAAATATGTGTATTATTTTTCCTCCAAGGCACTTACCCTGAGATTATAAGATTGACTACCAACAGCACTCCCTAGGTGTATTATTGAATTTAGGAGTTTCATTCTGTGTCCAGGAATGCTGTAATTGTGAAGAGTGTGGAGAGGAAATAAAATATAAACACACTTAGCCTGATTCTGAGATCACTGGAAATGAGCCTTAAATTTGAAACTCTTCCCTTCTTCCTGCTCATGTTGTTGGAAGAATGAAACACAGATCTTACCAACAAAACAAAGTGATTCTCTTATCAAGTGGTTAGTGGGTGATCATGACAAAGGAACTCAAAAGTATAAAAATCCACTCAACTGAACAAGAAACCTCTCATGGTCTTGTCTTAGCATCTCTTCTTCTTCTCCTTCTCCTTCTCCTTCTCCTTCTCCTTCTCCTTCTCCTTCTCCTTCTCCTTCTCCTTCTCCTTCTCCTTCTCCTTCTTTCATTAGATGTGAGGTAAAAACCGATGTCCCTTAAAATAGCTGAAAACGCATGTTTCCACTCATTTTGGATGAATCTAGACTATAAATACTGCCTGTGTGCTGGACAGACTCCCACCCATGACTATGGTTAAGACAGGGTTGATAACAGTGATGCCTATCTAGGTCAACATTCTTTTGGTGTGCACAAGTTTATATTAGGGTAGGTGGAGGCCAGAAGCCAACTTAGGTGACTTCCTCAATTCTTGTCATCTTATTTTGACGCAGGGTCTTTCTTTCACTTAACTTGGACCTTACTGATTTTTTAGACTGATAGGCCATTGTATTCCAGGGACTTCCTTGTCTTTGGCTTCCTAGTACTGGGAATATAGACACATGGCTCTATGCCAGACATTTGCACAGCTTCTGGGGACCAAAAGCAGATCCCCATGCTTGTACACCAAGTACTTTATTAATCAAGCTCTCTGCCCAGCCTGTACTGAATATTCTTTAAGTCTTTGTATATTGTGTTATCTCTGGGAAGAGTGACAATTAATTTTTCAAGTTTCTGAAATATTTACATGCATATAGAGGTAAAGTCACTTGCCCAAAGCCAGGGCAAACTGGCCCAAAACATCTGTTTAGACTTCCGTTGGAGCATGGTGCAAAATATAGAATCACAAGGGAAGCATGCACTGTCAAACAGAAAAGATGGTTTCGTATAAGCAAAAGTATGACCTGAGAGGATGGAGCAGGGGTGTGTGTGTGGTTGTGTGTGTGTGTGTGTGTGTGTGTGTGTGTGTGTGTGTGTGTGCATTTGCTTACCTGTACCTCTACTCCCTTTTTCAGTACTAGGGGTAAATCTCTTGTTTTATTAAGTGATAGGCAACAAAATAGCAGCATTATGAAATTCTGCTTCTGTGGCAGCCTTGTTGAATTTTAAGAGATTTGCTTGTTCCTTCAACACGTGTGTATTGAGTTGCTGCCAGGATTTGGGATTCACCCCAAGTTCTCGGGATGAAGGGACAGCAACACAAATCCTCATCGTATAAAGAGTGAGTGTCAGCTAAAGCTAATTACAAGGTCTGCCTTTGACAATCAGAACAAACTTTGTAGTGGAAGTAATATTTTAAAAACATTTTGAGGAACAAGAGGAAGTAAATGCTGAGACTATGGAGGGAAGCATTGTTAGTGAGTGTGGTACAGACACTAGGCATTGAGCAGCACTGTCAAAGACGGAGGAGATGACAAGCCCCTGGCTACTTAAGGGGACAATCAAAAGCATAGCTGTGGCTGAGCAATGAGGGAAGTGAAAGGAAATGGGTGCATGGAGGTAAGATCACACTGATAAGATTGTACATTACATGGCCAGTTGTGATGCCATAGGACTGCAAACTATGATGGACAGTTGGTGAACCTCAAAGGAGCCAGAAGTTAGTTTGAAACTTGTGCGATGATACACAGAGAACTCACTCTAAATCATACAAACCCCAAAGAATGCTTTACACTTAAAAATATCATGTCAGTGCTAGAATGTCCCCTATTGGGTAAAGCTTATGCTTTAGAAATATTCAAGTCTGAGTTTGAACCCCAATCATATCAAAAAAGAATCTATAGTAAAGAAGAAGCTGGGAACTGGTGATTTGAATCCATAATCCAGGGATCTTGTGGTATGGTGCAAAATGAAGACAAGAGAATCTTTGCAGGCTTTTGGGCCAACTAACCCTGACTACACATTGTGACATCAAGAGAGCCTGCCTCAAACAAGGAAGGAGGTGGGGACCTACACGTGACCTTGTCCTCACAACACATAACTGCTTGCACTCACACATAAACATATACACACCACACACACACTCATTTCACATACATTCATAAAACAAGACTTTAAAAGGAAATATAGAGAACAAGGTTATCTAAAAGCATGCATATCAGCCACCTATACACTTATATTTGTGTGTGTATATGTGTACATATACATATATATCTATTGTAAAATTTCTATCAGACAGTAGGAAATACAGTTTATTTACATCTTATATGTACAGGTGTGTCTGACACATTTGCATATACATACAATAAGAAATGTATATATGTAAATGTTTACACATGTAAACTTCTCTAAATCCATTTGGACATTCTAGAACTTTCTTCTGTTTGGCTTAACCTAATAATTGTGCACTTGCTATACAAACCTTGTATCACAGTGAAGCTCTTTCTGCAGAGTTCTGCTGGGCTATAGCTCACTGGATATTTGGCTAGAAGTCTATTGACTGTGGCTGACCTGACTGTGGACCCGGGTATGAAATGCCTAGGACGTGAGAAAGAAATCTATGTGAGGTTTTAACTAACAGACCAAGCACATGTCCAGGATGCCTGCCAAAGGGATTATGGGAAAAGTTTCATTATGGTGAGTGTTGTGAAGTTTGAATGTCATATTTCTGTTTTTAAGGCATCTGAAATTACATATAACTGCTTTTCTCAGTGGTGTGGCATCCTCATGGGTTTCCATTGATCCCATGAGGCAAAGCATGACATGGTGGTAGGGCAACACATTTAAGTGATAAATTAGTTATAGAAAGCGTGAGACCTGTGTCTGAAATAAAATGGTCTTCAGCAATACAACAAGAACATGAGGCATTCTTTAGATTGCCAGTTAGAAGGACGTGGACATGCCTTGTGCAGAGTAAATAATCAGCTACCTAAAACAACTGAGCCAAAAAGATTTGCCCAGCAATACCATTCAAGAATGTGATTTAGGAAGAGAAGTCTCAGTCAGTTAAGGTGCTGGTCTTGTGAGCCTGAGGACCTGTTTGGATTCCCAGCATCCATTCCAATGAGAGCGAGTGGTGCCCATCTGTAAACTGAGTGGTAGGAAGGCAGAGGGTGGAGAATTCCTGGACTCCCTAGCCAGACAGACTAGTAGGTTTTTGGAGCTTCAGGTTCATCTAGAGACACTGTCTCAAACTTCAAGGTAGCATATCACAAAGGAAGACAGATACCATCGATCTCTCCTCATCCACATATGCACATGTGGGCACCTGCACACACACAAACATGTGCACACACACATACACATGCCACAAACACCTTTCATAGGTACACGAGAAGAGGGCAGGTATGACGGTTCGGTTGTTAAAGGCACTTTCTGCCAATCCTGACTACCTGAGTTAGTTTCCAAGAACATACATGGTAGATCGAGAAAACCTACTTCTTCAGGTTTTGCTTTAATTTCTACATGTTTACCTTGGCATATAGCACCACCTCCATACAAGCAAATATAAAAATTATTAAAGACTGTATGAGGAGAAAAGGCCCAGTCATTGGGAGTTATTTTTAGTTAAGTAAGTTTGTACTAATTTCCTTATTTAATTACTTACTGATTTGTGTCTCAGAATTTTTTGGTATATTAATAGATTATGCGGAAGAGTGTAATGAACATCACCCCCCCCAATGACCAATATCCTACTGACTTTGCCATATTCATTAGCAGTTCCAGAAAATGGTATTTGTTGTGCAGTCTAACACACCATTAACTCTGGATTTTCTGGAATACAGGGCTGATTTTACCCTCATAATGCTCTACAACAGTGGTTCTCGACCTGTGGATTATGACCCATTTAGAAGTAGAGTGTGGTCACAGGTGTTGTCTGAGACCATAGGAACACACAGATATTTACATTAAAATTCATAACAGTAGCAAAATTAGTTATGAAGTAGCAATGAAAACAATTGTATGCCTTGAGGCCCCACAACATGAGGAGCTGTATTAAAGGGTCGCAGCAATAGGAATGTTGAGAACCACTGCCCTACAAACTTAAGGATTCCCTCAGCATCAATTCCCATCTGACTTAGGAATATTTACCAGAACTTCTGAATTTAGTCTTTCTAAAACAACTAGTATTTATTAACTATAAAGTTTGATCACAGTTAACATTTAATAAGGCTAAAATTGATAGTTTACTAAGAATGCTGTGTTATTTGTGTATAATATATAAAAATATACAGTTTCACTACTAATTGGTTCACAGTTATCTATTGCTAGAGCCAAATGTAAATATATTTGTGAATATGTTTACAGAGTTACATTTGCACCTTTGGTCTATTATCTATAGTACACTGTGAATATTTCAGTTTCTTTTTTAATTCTGCTATTGCATCAGTGAGTTCTTACACACAGTTTCCTAAAATGTACACAGAGCAGCATAAATGAGTGAATTAGGGAGCAAGTAAAGAGTGGGAAGGAGACAGGGAGGAAGAGATGAAGAAAGAAGACAGAGTGGAAGATAGAGGAGGAGAAAAATCAAGGGGAGAAAAGGGAGAGAAAGATGTGTGGATGGTTTATTCCTAACTGGTGGTCATCAGATCAAAGGTCACTGGATCAAGAAGACACTAACCTCACTCATAGTTTAAGCTGTGTGGACTCCCTTTGTTAAAGAGAGGAGGTCACTGTGCAAGTGTTCAAGGGGTGCATCTTGTCCTGGGAGCTTTTTTTTATTTCCCTGTTTCTTTCTGCTTCCAAGCTACCATGATGGGAGCAACTCTTTTCCTTCACATCCTACCTAGCATGATGTTCTATGTCTTCTCAGGTTCAAAGCAATGAAGCCAACCAAGGATATCCTGCAACATCTGGAATCACTTTTCAAAATAAACTCTTGAATTCTTTAAGACGTCTTCTCAGATAATTTATGAGGCAAAGGAGAATCCAAAGAACAAGGAGAAAAGAGTCGCAAGGACAGAAAATGAAGCCAAACATCTTGATTTCTTGTTTTCTGTGCACCTAGTCTTCCCCATGTGGTAATCAGCAGGGCATCTTTCAAATATCAGCCACTGACTTAACAAAAACAAAACCTTCCCAGTACTGATAATTTCACAACTTATAACCAAAAACATGAAAACAAAAAATAATACCTTACCCATCATATTTCTCCTTTGTATTGTGTACTCTATGTGTTTCCCACAGGGCCAGCCCTAGAGAAATAGCCTCTCAGCAAGTATTGTTTCTTTCCCAGAATACTCTAGTAACAATCTGCACAAGACAAAAGAGTTTGAGCTTGAATAGAAAGAAATATACAAAAGTTCTCTATCTGTTAAGAACAAAGTTGAATCTTCTTATCCCTTTATTCAAACTGACTCAAAAAACTTCCTAAAGCAGATTTCTAGTTGTTCTCTCAACTGTGTTGATGAAACATATGGGCTGGTGATATAGATAGGCATAAAGAGAGAGAAAGAAAGAGAAATAGAGACAGGAATAAGGAAGGAAGGAAGGAAGGAAGGAAGGAAGGAAGGAAGGAAGGAAGGAAGGAAGGAAGGAAGGAAGGAAGGAAGGAAGGGAGGGAGGGAGGGAAGGAGGGAGGGACGGAGGGAGGGAGGGAGGGAGGAAGGGAAGGAGAAAGAAAGGAAGGAAGAAAGAAGGAAAGAGAGAAATAAAGGAGAAAAGAAGAAAAGACAAGACATATTGATTTGTTTTCTATGACTGCTATAAAACACCATGACCAAAAGCAACTTGGAGAGGAAATGGTTTATTTGGTTTACAATCCATCAGCAGCAGAAGACAAGGCAGGAAGTTAGGGCAGAAACCTGGATGCAGTAAGTGAAGCAGACACCATTGAGGTATTCTGTTTACTGGTTTGCTTCTTGTGGTTTGCTCAGTTTGCTTTTTTATACACCTTAGGACCACTTGCTAGGGGATGGCACTGCTCACAGTGTATGGGTTACTTCCAGACCAATCATCAATTTAAAAAAAAAAAAAAATGCCCATTTGATAGAGGGATTTTTCTCAATGCTGGTTCCCTTTTTGCAAATTTTTGTCAAGTTGCAGTCAATTTGACAAAATACTAACTGGCACAACTGACCTCTTGTTGATTTGACACAAACACATTATTAAACCATATATTTTCCTTTTTGTTTGCCACCAAGATGTCAAATTAATATTAATATCACAACTCAAAACAGTATAAATGTAAAAGTTCCACAGTCTTTAAATAATTTAAAAACTTTAAAATGTTGTCTCTTTAAAATATCCAACCTCTTTTGAAGTCTAACATTTCTCAACTGCAGGCTCCTACAAAATCAAAACCAAGTTGATTACTGTCTCACTTCAAGAGGGGAGAACCAGGGCACAGTCATAATCACATCAAAGTAAAACTGAAGTTCAACAGTGCAAAGAATTTACTGTTTGACATCTGGGATCCACTTGCTCACTTCTTCAATTCAAAGGACATGGACAATTCCACCTCCCTTGCTCTGCCATTTAGAGCAAACATAGCTCATCTCACAGGCTCAGGCCGGCTCACTCCACAGCTGCTTTTATTTGTGGTGGTCATCTCATAATCTCCAATACGCTAGGTTCTCCACTACAACAGAGGCTGCACCTTCACCAGTGGCCTATTCTGGACTCTCTTCGGGGACTCAAGTCCTGTCACAGTGCTATGCCTCAAATGCTCTCCATGACTCCTCCATGCCCTTGTATCAGAACCATCTGCATAACTCTTACATATTTTTAAGTTTGGCTGTCAGCATAATGCAGCCTTGGGTCCCTCTGGATCACAGATTCTGTGTGCTGACCCTGAGGAAATACACCCAAAAGATTCCATATCAGTGATGCTGGTCTCTTCTTAGTTACAGCTGATTTTTCAGACCCAAATAACCAACATCAATTTTTCCAGTAAAGTAAAGGTTATACCTCAGTAGGACTCCATTCTTCTTAGTAATTGCTGATTCTTCAGCCCATGTGACTACAACCACAGTTTCTTAATTGAAAGTAGCACACAGACAGGCCTGGTACAGTCTTTGCTTCCTTCTGAAATGTCACAAGCCAGGCTTCCATCATCTTCACTGCTCTTAGCATTATTTCTCAAGCACCTACAACTGTAGCCCATTGAGCTCTGAGCACTCAGCAACTTTTCCAGCCCAGATTTCCAAGTTATTCCACAGTCCTCAAAAATACACGGTGAGGTCTTTCACAGCAATACCCCATGAACCTAGGATCAATTTCAGTCCTAATTTGCTTTTTATTGTTTTGATAAAATACCATCATCCAAAGCAACTTAAGAAGAAAAGAGTTTATTTGGCTTATGGGTTACAGACCATAATCAGGGAAAGCAAGACAAAAAACAGGAGGCAGGAACTGAATCAAAGACCATGGAGGAATGCTATTTACTGGTTTTCTCCTTCTCACTTTTTCAGTTTGCTTTCTTATATGCCCCAGGACCACTTACCTAGGAATGGTACAGTCCACAGTGGGTTGGGCACTTCCAAATCAGTCATCAATTAGAAAATGCACAATAGGCCTGACTACAGGCCATTTTCTCAATTGAGCTTCTCTCTTCCCAGGTGACTTCAAGTTATACAAAGTCAACAAAAAATAACCAATACAGAAAGAAAGGAAAAGAAATCAATCTGTCTATCATGGTTTAAGACTTTGTAAACTGATTGCCTTTGTTTCTCACTGTTAATACAGCGAAAATAAAGTCTCTGCATGTGAACATGAACATATGATAGTTACTTAAAGTCACACAAAAATTCTCTTTAAGAGTTATATTTGTGAGCAATTATAAAAAATATTACATAATTTTGACTTACAACTCTATATTATATTTTCTATATGTCTGAAGAGAAGAGAATAAAAATAGTTGAAATTTATGTGAAAGACTCCTGAATATATAAAAGTATAAGATGTGGATTCAATAAAGTGAAATGGTAAGGAAGTTTGTCTAGAAGTATCTAACCTTTGCATGCAGTTGAAGTTCAGTTGGCATCTTAGTTAGAGTTTCTATTGCCAACACCATGCATGATCAAAAGCAACTTGAGGAGAACAGGGTTTATTTTACCTTACAATTCTCACATCACGGTCCATCTATGAGGAAAGTTGGTGTGACTCAAGCAGAGCAGGAACTTAGAGGTAGAAGCTGAAGCAGAGACCATGAAGGAATATTGCTTACTAGCTTCATTCTCATAGCCTGATCATCCTACTTTCTTATACAACTCAAGACCGTCTGCCCAGGCTGGCACTACCTCCAGTAAACTGGGCCCTCCCCCCATCAATCATTAATCAGAAAATGATTGAGAGATGTGCCTATAGGCCAATCTGATAGAGGAATTTTTTCAGTGGAGGGTTCCTGCTCCCATATAACCATACCTTGTGTCAAGCTGGCATAAAACTACTTAGGAATGCTGGTATTGATTTAAAATGAGCTACTAAAACATTCTAAAGTTACATGTACCCACACAATAAGCACAGATAATACATTTACTAAGTATGTGTAAAATGGATTGGAAAAAAAAAAAAAACTCTAAGGCCAAAGGGATTTCTCAGTGGCTAAAGGACCTTTACACCTACTAAGGACCTGAGTTCAATTCCTGGGAACCCACATAAAAATGGAAGGAGAGAACTAACTCCACAAAGTTTGTCCTCTCACTTCCACACATGTGCAATGATGGCTTTCACAGGACCTCACACATATCTTAAACACACACACACACACACACACACACACACACACACACACACACACACATACACATGAACGCACACACATAACAAGTGAAAAAATTAAAATTCGTTAAGAATAAAATGTTTTCAATAAAAATAACAAATAGTGAAAATGAAGAACAGCCGGAGTCCAGCTCCAGATGAGAACAGGGTCTAAAGATAGGTGGATGCAAAAATAGCGATAGAGAAATCAGACATGGGACACTTCTTAATTTTGTTTTAGGAGAGAAGGACAGAGAGGAAGTGCATCTTGGTATGGCTTGTCCTACTCTGACAACCTGTATCTCTCTTAGCCTTTATTTATATAGAATTTAGTAAGTAGGGATACATTCATGATGTTCCAAAATATAGATCATATCATTTTTGTTTTTGGACATGTGTTTCATTTCTTCTTGCTCATCTTTTAGTCATCATTAATGAACTATGACAAAACAGAGTAACATTTCCAATCATTTTCCCTCAGATTTTTACATCATTAATAAACAAAGTTATCGATCTTACTCATTAACCCCATAACCCAGTTTTTGAGAAACTAGAGGTATATGGCAGCTGGTAGCTTTGGTTGCTTCAATGACACTAGACCAAAACAAAATATTCAAGTCACCCTGGGCATTTTACCATGTCTCAGGCAGTGTATTACTAACTCTGAGTGGTCAGAGTGCGCAGGGAAAATTCTCAGGCTAACGCTGCTGCAGTTTTTATTCAAATCCTGGCATAATACAATGTTTATATTTTATATCTTTATAGAATTTGGCATTCTGTTGTTCCTTGACATTATAGTGGCTCTAACTTTTAAGAGAGGAAGGTCCTGACTTCTTATACTTTTATCATCTTTCCACTCTGTACTTTGCTCATCAATATGTCTCTATGTGGGGCCGAGTTGTATGCCACGTAATTGTCTGAGTGTACAGTGGGAAGAGTCTTTTAATCTGAGCTGTGGCCAACTCTTCTAGCTCACCAGATCTAGCTGACCTTTTTGAAATTACTTTGTTTTGAATATCTTGTTCCAGTGTAAGTACAGGGATAGATGTTTCAAGAATGTCTCATAGCCACATGAAGAGACCTCTGGCTTCTTTATGTGTCACAACTTCCAGGGCATAAGGAAGGCTTTCAAGTAGATAAGGATATCTTCCTCAATGTGGGGTGGGAGGAACAGTATGTTCAGGACTTTCCTGGATAAGCTTAGAAGCAGCATTCCTGGGAGAAGGCATAAATGATTCATAAGGAATTTTCCATCAATCCAACATCCTCAAGTTGTAAAAATATTAAAAATGCCCCAAGTATGTAACAGATGGAGATGAAAACCAAAGGTGTCATGGTAGCCATGATGTGGCTCAGCTTTGCTGGATCTTTGTCAAGTAGCTCTGGTGGCTTTATGACTTCTCCATTCCATTCAGAAATGGGTGCACCAAAGAACAAAAAAATCTAAAAGAAACAGATGATAAAACAAAAACAAATTACCCCCATCAGGACTTTACATGTAATGGCTCAAAATATTCAATTAAAAAAAGCATGAACTTAAGAAAAGAGAGGATTAAAATATATGCTTTCTGTACAATATTCATCTAATATCTAGGGATACAAGTAGTTTAAAACTAAAAGGCTAAAAAGATATGTTCCATTCACATGTTAACTGAGTAAAAGCATAATGAGTAATCTCTAAAATTAGACAAGATTTATGTCAAAAAACTCTACAAGGAGGTAAAAGAATGAGGTCTTACACAAAAAATAAAACTGTTAACTCAAAAAATCCATAAAGACTGAAAGCAGTCTTGAAGCAAACATCAGCTACAAAATATAGACAGGAATATTGACAGCCTTGAAAGGATAAATAGTTCTACAATAAGAGAAAGGGGCATCAATATACTGTTTCCAATAATGTCTAGAAAACCCAGACAGATCATCAGTAATGAAACTCAGGACTTTAACAGCACTGGAAAAATTGAATTTGATAGCAGTGAACAAAATTCAAGACTATTTCCTGGCCAAAATCTCTCAAACAAAGCAGAAAATTCTAGAAACAAACCAAAAGCAGAAAATTAGCAAGTTTTGACAATATGTGGAGAGATTGGAAGTCGTTGGGCCTTGATAGTAACATAAAACAGCATGCTTGCAATGGTGAGCTGACTAAATTGTTCATTATGAAATCAATAATAAAACTACAAGAATCTAGTAATTCTTTGGTGAATCATGTCCTAAATTATTTATTCATTTGTATTTATTGCTGTATTATTTTATTTTTTAAAATTTATCTTCTTTATTGACTCTTTGGGAGTTTCACAACATGCACCCCAATTCTGTTCACCTCCCACTTCTCCCATATGCTCTCCCCTCAACCCTGTCTCACCCCCAAAAGAAAACAAAAGTAAGCAAGCAAACACAAAAACACCACCACCCCCCAAATAAATAAAAACAGCAACAAAAGATCTCTTTGCTTCTCCTTCTTTGCTGCCTCTCCAACACCTCTACTTTAGTCCTGGTGGCATTGGGGCCTTCAGTATGTCGTATAGTATACCCCTTTGTCCCATCAGCTTTACTAGCACACGTTTGTTGCAAGGAGTCACTGGTCTTATTCAAGGCCTCTGGTTTCTGTTACACCATCATCATTGGATCCTCACCAGAACTCCTCTGATATACCCTGTGGCCACCTCAAATCTTCTAAATCCTGAGGGTGTCATTCCACAAGACCAGTCCTTTCACCGGCTTCAGCAGGTCCTAGATGGGGTAGATGCTATAGCGGACCAAACTAAGGCCCAGCTGTGGGCATGAGTGGCAGTCGAGCTGGTTAGTCTGGGCCACTGGGGCACCCACCTCAGGCAAGTGGGTAGAGTCAGCTCCGCGATGTGCAGGCCTAAAGGGTTGGTTCAGCTTCCCCTGTGGTGAGAGATGGGGGGCCATCTCTCCTGAGAGTGCAAGAGCCACCTCTCTTGCTGTAGCATCCAGCAAGAGGCAAAGCAGCTTTCCCAGCACCAGTGAAGGGTGGGGCCAGCTCAGCATGACCCTCTGATTTCACTTCATATGGTGCCTAAGGCCTCTTGAGGTCAACACAGACCCCAATTGCAGCTGACAACGAACCCAGAAATGGCCCTGGGTGGCAGCTTGGGCCTACATGATATCCTGGCTCCGGGTGGAAGGAATGGCCACTCAGGTGGAAATGGTTCTGGTGGACACATGGCTGCCAGACACCACAGAGGCCTCAGGTTGTGGCCCCAACCTTGGGCCTCCAAGTGACCTTTGGTGGCAATACAGAACCTGACTTCAGCACAGACCCCAGCTGCAGTAGGACCATGGGCTCTGATATGGTCCTCAGCAGCAGCTGAGTCTGGATGTCACCACTGCCCCAGCGGCAATATGACCCTCAGACACCAACATGGCCCTCAATATCAGGTGTCTGTACTGCGTCAATGGTAACAGGAACACTGGACATCAGCACACATAGCTGCAGTAGGGCCAAGTACCCTGACACAGCCCTTGGCTGCAGCTCTGGCACGGGAGTCACCATGACACTGAGTAGCAGTGCAAGTCACTCAGTTTTGCATGCATCCTGGTCCTCAAACACCAACCTGGGCATCCTCATGGTGCTTGGTGGCAACAGGAGCCACATATGTCTATCCGGATCCTGGCTGCTATACAGCTACGGATGCAGGCACACCCCTAGGCAGCAGCATAGGCTCAGATGACCCCATGGCCCTGGGAGGCAGCACAGGCTATCCATATCTGTATGGCCCCTGCTGTGGGTGGTCAGCAGACTCTAAACAAGCCACAGGCTCCATCCCAGATCCCGGGCCTCTGCGTGGGTCCTAGTGGCAACCTGGGCCACAGACTTCAACACAGACTCCAGCTGGAGCTGGGCCACATACCCTAGACATGGACCCAGGCAGCAGCTCGGCCTAGTCGACATCCTAGCTCCGAGTGGTAGCTCCAGCCACTCAGATCAGGATGGCTCTGGCAGCAGTATGGCCCCTGGACATCAACAATGCTACAGGTTTTAGCCCAGACCTCAGACTTCATGTGGCCTTTGGTGGCAACATGAGCCATAGACATCCCCATAGACCTTAGCTGTGGTAGGACCATGGACCCAGACATGATCCTGGGCAGCAACCAAAGTCTAGTTTGTGGGGCATACATGGGCTGCATAGAGGGTGCCGAGAGAAATTCAGATAAATAGAGCTTAAGCATTAAGGTGTTTATGCAGAGATTGGATACAAATGGTGAGAAAGAAAGTTAGCTCAAGTTATTTATGCTAAAATAAGATACTAAAAAACAAGAGATAATGTCAGGACATAAACAACTTGTAAATAGGGTGCCCTTTAAAATGATTGGTTGGTTCCTTCATCCCCTCCTAGGGTTCTGAGGTTTTCTGGTATAAAAGAGGCTTACTGCCTATCAATAAACGAATTCTTGCTTGACTTGACTCCCGGCTGCATCTGATCGTCTCTGGGTAAGAGGGTGTGCGAGCGGCACGCACTTGCCTTTCCTTGGTTCCAGGCCACCTCTTTACAGGTGACATGAGTTCCCGGTGGGGCAGGTCCCCACACTAATTGTCACTGTGAACCCAGGAGTCAGCCAAGGCCACCAGATCAGCACGGCCCCAGCAGCAGTGTGGCCCATGGACCCAAACATGTCCCAAGGAGGCGGCCCAGACCACGGGAATCAGCATGGCACTCGACGGTAAAAGGAGCCATAAACATCAACACAGACCCTGGCTACTGTAGGACCAGGAACCCAGACATGGCCCTTGGCAGCAGCCTGGCCCGGATAGCACTATGACCCTGAATGGCAAGCAGACCCCCTGCCTCAGTCTGCTTACGGCCTTCACCATGGGCCCACGTAGCAAGCAGGCCTCCGACATCTGCACACTCCTCACCATCTTCATTTCTTCCTTTCTGTGTCTTTCCACAGCTCACGAACCATTCCACTTCTCTATCTCTCCCGTTTCTCCACACCTTACTTCATTATCATGAATCCCACCTGCCGAGCACCATAAGGTCCCAGGTAGGCCCAAGGATGTCTTCCCTCAAGCCAGGGCCTGGAGGACCCCATCGGGCTAGACCCCCTCTGAGCAGAACTGCATCAGGCAGGGATGGCTATCTTTCCACCAGCCGGGGCCTTGAGGACCCCAGTACCTGTCTGAGTGGAATTATTTTCAAAAGCAAAATGATGTAATGAAGTCCATTCTCCATCTACAATGGATGGAAAACAGGTGCAGACAGCAGGCTTGCCTGAACGCACCACACCGTACTTGATCTAGATCTGCTGATTGCCCTGCCTCTGTCTGGAACAGAGGGATTATGGCCATGTTGTGCAATTCTACTACATGATCCAGCAGGAGGAATGCCAAGGAAACACTATTAAGACCAGTACCAACAAAGAGGGATTTCGTTTATGTGAGACATTTGTAGGAGTAGAGATGGGAACTGCAGCGTGGTTCAGCGGGTAATGGCTCTCATTGCAGAGGCTGGAGACTTGAGCTTGATCCTGATACCCACGTGACAGGAGAAAATAAAACAGTGATGCTGTTATAAAAACAAAATACCGCCGGTTGCTGAAGTCTGCTCAAAGAGGAGAATGAGGCTTTGGTGATTGATGGGTTTCAGTTCGAAGGCTGTAGGAATGCTTAGGGAGGACTGGTGGTGAGGATTGAGCAGAAATATGGGTCCTTAATTCCCTGAATGTGCAACCAGTGATGTCAGAGGATCTACAGAACTTTCTACATAAACTACCACCATCAGGGAACTGGTGGTCTAGGATGGCAGACCGCAAAGGCATTAGTAATGGAAGGTAGATATAACCACCCAATAGTTCTTAAAATAGAACAAGTAAATGTTGTATTTGTAAATTAATTATGTAATTTGAACTCACACTATTAAATTTGTGGTATGTAATATAGATTACATTGTAAAATTTTAGATGGAGGACAGCTAAACAGAAAAAGAAGGGTAGAGAGAGAAACACAGACAGACAGAGAGACAGAGGCAGACAGAGGATGCATTGTTTACAGAAGGAGGACTAGCTAATGACAGTGATGTCAAACACCTCTTAGGGAGAAAAGATGGCTCTTCATTGAGGGGTTGTGGCTGTGCTTCCAGGTTTCCATGGTGTCCATACCGGTTCTGCTACGGTCAGGGGATTGTGCCATCTCGTGCCCCTTGCATCTGCCATACTACAGAACTACCGTTTGCTGTGTGGTCAGGCAGCCTGCACTGAGTGGATGCATGCAGTCCCCTGCACTGCCTGCTATCCACACCTGCTTCCCACCCAAGGTAACTTACTCTGGCCTTGGTGGCTAAAGGCCTAAGCTCTAAATCGATGTTTGCAAAACTGTTCTGAAATCCTTTAATATGAGGAAGGCCCAGCTCAACCCTGTTAAGTCTCATTCTATTCTAGGCTCACACAGGCATCTCTGAGGGGCTAATCACAGGTAACACAAAGAGACATTTTCCCCACTGTTCATGGTTTTAAAGGGTCATTGTGTAAGAACAGTTGAATTAAACTCCCAAGGGCAAAAGTCAGCCATGAACAGAAATGGTCTATTACTCATTCAGTTCTCCCACCTTCTAAGTAGAGATTTTCGCCTTACACTGACTACTTCTTTGTTTATTAATAAAGAAAATTACAGAACTCCATGTACAGCTGATACTTAACTACAATGCCACTCAAAATGTGCTGATTGGCCCATTGTCAAAGGTCCTTAGTGACTCTGTTTCCTGTCTGCTTCACAAAATCTGTCAAAGCTGCTACCGTGTTGTGTGAAGTGGCTGCCAGGAGGTGTGAGCAACAGCTCTGAGTCTTGCTTCTAATTCACATTCAGTTAAGAGAAACAGCTCACCAGCTACCACCTTCCCCAGCAGAATTAATATAGAATTTATTGTGTGTGTGCATGTGTGTATACACCTGTGTGTTCGTGTTTGTACATGTTTGTATATGTGCATGTACATGTGAGTGTGGAGGCCAGAGGTAGCACGAATGCCATTTATCAGGAGCAGAGAGACAGGGTCTTCCCTGGACTGGAGCTTGCTCATCTGTCTGGGCCATCTACCCAGCAGGCCGGGAGCATTCACCTGTCTCTGCCTCACCAGCACTAGGATTACAAGTGTGCACCACCACGGTCAGTATTTTATACAGGTCTTGGGGGCTAGGGCCCAAGGCCTCTGGCCTAAGCATCAAGGGCTTTATAGGCTGATCTATACAGAGTTTAAAACATTAGTTTTTTATGAGAGTCATATGGTTTAAGGTCATTTGCATGTCTTGGTCTGGGAAAAAGGTCTTTTTCTCCCCAGACCCTTACCTAGAAAATCTCCAGTAAGGTTGGCTATGAAGAGTCCATTATATCCTTTAATTTACCAGACAAGTTTTTGGTTTTTTTTCTTCCATTAGGTCTTAGAATAACTTAACATTGCAGAAAGCCTGTGGAGAACTTAAGTTACCTGATAAACATGTGAAGTTCATCATAGAATTTATACATGTTTTCTAATTTCTAATGAAGTAAGGTAACTGTGATATGAGCGTCATGAAGCAGTCAAGAGACCACTGTCAAATCCTGTTCCTAGTTGTATATCTGGTCATTGATACCACGTCCTCAGGTCCTCCTTCAGTCAAAACAGTTCTGTGCAGATAGAGGTCATGAGAGTAAGTGCGTGTGTGTGCGTGTGTGCGTGCATGAGTGTGTGTGTGTGTGTGTGTGTGTGTGTGTGTGTGCATATGTGCACATGTAGATACCAGTATCAAGTATCATTTCTTCTCAGATGTGCCCATCTTGATTTTGGAGACAGGGTCTCCTAAGGAAATCTAAGGCTCACCAATTCAGCTAGCCTGGCTGGCTACTGAATCTCCGGAATTTACCAGTTTCCATGTCCCCAGCACTGAGATTCCAGGTGTGTACAACCACCTTTTTTTTTCCCACACAAGTGAGCTGTTAAACTCAGACCTTTATGCTTGTTACTGACTGAGCTATTTCCCCAGTCTCTCACAATAATTCATTTAAAAACTATTTTTATTTTTCTTATCAGTGTGTGTGTGTGTGTGTGTGTGTGTGCATGTGTGTGTACATTTGCCCATGCAGGCCAGAGCTGGGCTTTAACTTCCCTGGAGCTGGGTTACAGGCATCTGTGAGCCACCCAACATGATGCTGGGAACTGATGCTTTGTCCTCATAATAGAGTAGCAAATGCTCTTAACCCCTGAGTACCTCCCCAGTGCCCAGAACATAGGGTTCTATAGATTCTGTGACTTGTCTGTCAGCTCAGTGTTTAGATCCCAATGGCCCCTTAAAGCAGCCATGCTGAGCTGGCTTTCTGGCGCCCATTACCTATGATAGGACACCTTGCTCGGCCTTGGTGCAGGGGGAGGGGCTTTGTCCTTCCTCAACTGAATATATCATGCATTGCTGACTCCCCATGGGAGGCCTTACCCTTTTGGAGGAGGGATGGGTAGGGGAAGTAGGCTTGGGGGAGTGGGAGGAAGGATGAAATAGGGATCTGGGGTTGGTATGTAAAATGAATAAAAAAATTTAAATAAAAAGAAAAAAAAGCAGCCATGCTCTTAGGAATTTTTTCTTTCAACTGAAACCAAAATCCGCTGAGTGAGTAAAAAGGTTGGAATGTTAAACTACAATAATATAAACAACTTCTAGTTCACCATTAGACATTTCCACGGTTGTGACTCATTGAGTTAGTTTCAGATCCCATCTCTTTAATGCCTTCTTCTCTTCCTCCAAAGCTTAATTTCTTCACTTTACTTTCTCTCCAGTATATGTTGATCTCTACTACATAGTGTTTATTTTCATATTAATCTTTATTTCCTAATATAAGCAGAAGGTAATGTAAGGCATTTATCATTGCACTCCTTTCTGTAAAACCCATTTAATATTTCTAGGAGAAAGTTAAATTCTGGTCCCTAATTGCAAAGTAATCTGTGGTTCTACACTTCTTCAATATAAGGTATAACAGAGGATTTGACAAGGGATGCTACATATTCACCTTTTGTCACCAATAGGCTTTGTATTCTAGTGAATAAGATCCTTATCTTCAATTTCTTTGAATTTGTGGTTTTACTTAACATTGCACTCTAAACACAAAGGTTTTGGAAGGCAGAGGAAGCTGTGTGTACTAAGTAAGCATATGCCATAATTTTTGCTGAAGGAGCAGAATGGAGGAGGTGGGATTCCATGGGAAACAAAGAAAAAAACTATGCTTTAGCATGAGAATCTGTAAGTCAGTCACTTACTACATAAATTGGAGATAAGTCATTTAATATCAGCTTTTCCATTTGGCAGGCTGATTTATGTATCTCAGAAATGTTCTTAGAATCAGAGAATTAAGAAACCAAACTACCAATGTGACTCTTCCTTTCTCTACAGTAAGCAGTTAGGAATGAAAATTATGGGGGAAAAAAGATGCCCAGTGGAAAATTTTGAGTGCTTTCCTTGTTTATCTTCCAAACAAATGTAGGGACATGCTTAGTTGACCAGGAATCTGGGCGGGTGTTGTATCTTCATTTGCAGTATTTCCAGTGCTCAACTACAGTGTTCCCACTGCTCAGTGACAGTATTCCCAGTGCTCAGCTGTAGCTACAGTTTTCCTGCCTTGCCCACAGTCAGGACAAATCTCTGTCACCCGCCAGTCCCACAGCTGCTCACACCCAACCAAGTAAACACAGAGACTTATATTGCTTACAAACTGTATGGCTGTGGCAGGCTTCTTGCTAACTGTTCTTACAGTTTAAATTAATCCATTTCCATAAATCTATACTTGCCCCGTGGCTTGTGGCTTACTGGTGTCTTCACATGGTGCTTGTCATGGTGGCAGCTGGCAGTGACTCCTTCTGCCTTCCTGTTCTTTCTTTTCTCCTCTGTTAGTCCATGCCTATACTTCCTGCCTAGCCACTGGCCAATCAGTGTTTTATTTATTGACCAATCAGAGCAACAGATTTGACATATAGACCATCCCACAGCACTCAGCTACGGCCTTCCTTGGTTCTTGCTTCTGTGAACTTAAATCCTGAACACAGGCCCCACATACATTTAGCTAATGCATCTGGGATGGGGTCAAATCAAAAATTGCATTGAGTCATAGTGTCTTCATTTCCTGCCCTTCTTCACTCTCTTTTCCTCCTCAGAAGAAGGCAGCCTACTGGGGCACACTTGTCTGCATAGAAGCACTAATCCGCAGTCTTCACTTTCCACCCTCTCCTATCACAATCCTATACCCCAGCCCTGTCACCATAGGGCTATGTGCCAGGAAACTGGGGACTGCCCCTCTGTTGCAGAGCAATTACAAATTTTCAAGCTAGTCATTTTAACTCTGTTGACACAGTCTCACTTATTCCTTCCTGCAAAAACAGACATAAGAAAAAAAATCACTACACATGGCCTGGGGAGATGGTTTAAGAATGAGGACTTGAGTTTTATCCCAGAACCCACATAAAGTCAGATGCAGTCATATGTTTCTATGATCCAGCACTCCCTTGGTAAGATGAGAGACAGAAGCATGAGATTTCCTGGAAGTTCATGGACAGGTAGCTTATGACATACAGTTGTAAACAACAAGACAACCTGTCTCAAACAAGGTGGAAGGTGGGGACCAACACCCTCCTGACTTCCACACTGATACTGCGGTGTGTGTACCTCTCCCAGGAAATACACATAAAATAAATCATTGTTTTAAGTAAATTTGTTGCAACTCTGTGGGTTTGGTCCCAGGTTTTGGCACCAAAATGTGAGTTTTGCAACTCTGGGGAAATGTGTCCTGACTACCTGGGAGTCAGGTGATACCTTGAGCTGCTTAGGACATCTCTGGTGGCTGGAGATACAAAAAGGCAGCCCAACCCTGGAAGGGAAATTTTCTGACTGCTCAGGAGAGTCAGGCCTGGAATTGCTTCAGCAGGGAAGGGTATCCTGACAGTTTGGGAGAGTCAAGCTATACCTGGTGATGGATGGTCTCCCCACAGGATATAGCAGTCCTGCTCCTCTCCTGGTAGGCAGCTACAGCTGAGCTTTGCTTAGCCTTCACTTAAGGGGGCTTCCTAGCAGAGCTCTGCTTTTCTGGCCTAAGAAATTGCAGAAATGTAGCAATCTCCTCAGGCTCAGGAGAAAAGTGTTAACTTTTTAGCTCTTCCAGCTCCTCCTTGCTCTATCCACTGAGGGACATCTCAGCAAGGATCTTCTCTATGCCAGTGAATGAAGATCTTCACACCCAAAACTCTTTTGAGGAAGAGATTTATTTGGGAAGGAGGAGTCCAGGAGAGTAGCTGCCTCTACCAGGGTGGAGAAAACAGCTCACAACTGACCAGGCAGATGGTTTCTAAAGGGTGTCTTGGGTGTGGATTCAACAAGTATTGTTTAGTTTTGTTTGTTGGTTTGTTTTTTCTGCCCAGGGATTGGCCAGTTTTGTGGGCTAGGGACAGAGATGACCTTGATTTCATGGTCAAACTGTATTTCTTTTACTGGCCTTTCTTGGCTTTTTGACACTGTCTCTAAGGCCAGGTCACATTTCTTTCACTGACTCTGATTCTAGGGACCAAGAGTGTTTCTTTGGTACTGGTTTCAGAGTCAGAGCACGTTTCCTTGGTTTATTTCTCTGGCTCAGGTCCCAAACCCAGGCTGTGTTTCTTTCTCTGGTCCTGGGCCCCAGGACCAAGATTCTACTGTCCTGCTCTGTGATTGGTTGGTTTCACAAGTCAATTGGCCAGGGGCAGAGATAGCTCTGATTTGAGCCAAACTATGTTTCTTTCACTGGCCTTATCTGAGCCATCTTTCCCTAGTTCTGGGCTCCAGGATGGGTTTCTTTAGCCAGTCCCTTTTCCCCACAATAATATTCATTACTTTTCTCTTGCTGTGATAGAAGACTATGACCAAAAACAATTTACAGAAGAAAGATTTTGATTTGGCTCATGATTACTGAGGCAGGATCCATAATGACAGGAAGGTATGACAGTAGGTTGCTGAAGCAGTATGCTGACCAAAGACATGTTTATCTACACACAGGAAGCAGAGGTGTAGAGCAGGAAGTAGAGGGATCTATACACCCTCAAAGCCTGTCCTATTCCATACTTCCTCCAACTTTTGTTTCTGAGAAATTCTGCTTTTGTTTTTGAGAAAAGATCTTGCTATGTACACCCAAGTTACTCTTGAATGTAGGATCCTCCTGCCTCAGCCTCTTGAGTGTTAAGAGTAGAGTTGACAACCATTACACTCTCATGTGCAATCTGACACAGTTTGACAGTGGAGCAGAGCTCCCCAAAGAGTGACACCTGACTTACCAACTGAATGGTGAGTAATAGAAGGTCCAGTGACATGAGGATGGGTGCCCCACTTCCCTGGGTGCAGGGAAGACAGAAGCATTGCAAGGATTTGGTTTTCCCTTCTTTACAACTCAGTCTTCTGCAAACAACACTCTAACACAGAAGGCAATATTTCTTGTGTATAGTGGGACACAGAGAAGGAGATGCACATCTCTAAATGAGACATCTATTTCACAACCCTTCCTCCCAAAGCTCAGGGATGATTGTGGACAAGGGTAGGTGAAAGACTGTAAGAGCCAGAGCCAGTAGAGAACACAAGGAAACTGTTTTCTGGACACAGCAGGGCAGCTGCACATACATACATGTTCACAGCAGTTGAGACAGTATGCACAAGACCATTGTAACCTCAAGCCAGACAAAATTCCAGCACAGAGAGGAGAGAGATACACAAAGTCTCACCTCTGGCTGAAGACTTCCTGGCAACTGATAGCTGCTGGGAAAGGGAGCAACAGTTTTAAGTGTGTGGCCACTGGTGGGCTTATTGCCCACAGTGACGACCACACATCCAAGAGTATATTGGCAGCACAAGATGGACTTAGTGATCGATGAAGTTAAAGATGAGGACACAGTGGGTGGATTAGGAAGTCGGGTGGATCTGGGAGAGATGGGTGTAGGGATGAACATAATCAAAACACATTGTAAAAGATTGTCAAATAACAAAAAAGTAGAAAAATAAAAACAAACTCTTAAAAATGAAAACAAATAGATAATTTCTGTATTGAACACATATTTGTACTTACTAGCAACCGATGGCTCATCTTACTCATATTTTGAAATTAAAAGAGAAAACAACCTTGGGGGCTCAGTGGTTAAGAGGACTTGCTGCTGTTGCAAATTTGATTCCTAGCATTCATGTTTGGCAGCTCACGAAAGCCTGTAACTCCAGATCCGTAGAATTCAACACCCTCTTCTGGTCTCTGTGGGTGCTTGCATTCTTATGCATGCACACACCCAAACACACAGACACTTCATTTTCAAAAATTAAAACATTTTAAAATAATAGTTAATAAAGTTAAATTAACTATTAAAACACAGCACAAACTTTGAAAATAGAACTGATAGGAAGCAAGATGTTTCTTCTTGTACTGGGAAAGTTACTTTACATATAGCACATGTTCAGAGAGCATGTCCATTTTTCCATCCATTAGTATCAGCTGTGTTTGTCTGCAGGACTCATGAGGAGCCATATTTGCATATTGTCCACACAGTTATAGTAAACAGAGGTACAGAAAACGAATGAAGGATCTCAATACAAGGTCAGTTATATTTTAAGGGACATTGAAGCAACATCAAGGAGGAATTTACATCAGATGAGGACAATCCCAATGGATTTCTAAAGGAAAAGAGTCTTGAAAGAGCCTCAGAGAATTCACGGGCATTGTTCACTTTGTAATTTCTGACACACCTCCCACTGGAGCTGGGGAGATGTGCTGTGAACACAGGATATGAAGACATCAGGAGTCTTTTTTGGAGCTTTATATAATTTCATAGTCAGGTTCTCAGAGCCAGGAGGAAATTATTCATTTTAGAGATGATTCGCTGAGATCCAGAGAGGTCAAGAGACTTGCTAGGGGCCACATAGCTAATTAGCTCCTTCCTAGAGCCAGGCTCTTGCCTCCTGATACCACAGCGTGTGGCAGGAGCTGCAGCCCACAGCAAATGTGAAAGGGCTGTCACTGAAAGGCAGGTATTTTAGGGACAGGTTCTCATATTAGAGTCTTTTTCAAGTCTTTGTGTTGCCAAATGTGCCTGGGAATAGATTCACTTCTGTGTCCCCATGTATTCTCAGAAGGTTAGGCTGCAATTGACCTCTCCAGGCTAACTCATGGGGGACAGGAATGCATCAGTGCCAAGCAGCCAGCTCACCTGTGGGGTTATTCAACACAGAACTCGGGGTCTGAAATCACAGTTGGAAGAATTTTCTAAAAGGAAAGAAACTTAGACAAAAAGTAGTATGTCTTGACTTATAAATTCTTCTGCCATTCTTTCCTTACCACATGTTAACACAGTAGATGAATAGAAGGTCAGGGAAAGTCATTTTTATTTTCCTTCATTCACCCACTCTCACAGAAGCTAGAATTGCAGTATATTAGTTTTGTTAGCTGTACCTTCAGAAAGGCTAAGAAAAGTGACATGAGTGCCACATAATTGTCCCTCTGTGTGTATGTGGGTGTGCATGTGCACGTGTGTGTTCAGCTGCACAAGTATGAACATGCATATAAGTGTGTGTGTGCATATGTGTGGAGGTCAGACAAGAACTCAGCTTCTGTTCCTCGGGACTTATTTTTCGTGTATTTTTGAGGCAAGATCTTTCTATGGGTCCTGGAACTCACCAATTCAGCGTATCGGGCTGGGCAGTGAGCCAGAGATCTGCCTGTATCTTTCCCCAGAACTAGTAAAAGCACGTCACATCTGGCTTTTTTACATAGGTTCTGGGGCATGGAACTCAGGTTAAAATGATTTTACACTGATTCATTCACACAGCCCTAACTGTGTCTTTCTGAAGAAATACTTCTGTAGACCTATCCTTTGGTATATGATGGTGAGTACTCACCGAACTTCACCGTCACATGACCCTTTTAGAAAGATCAAGGTTCCTAATTATTCACAAACATTATCTCATAAGTTTATTTCTTAAGAAGACAGCTAGAACAAAGTTTTCTCGGTCTATAAAGACTTAGCAGCCTGGTCAGTCTTAGTTAGCCTTACTCTCAGGGTCCTGTAAGGTTTACTTGGCTTGCTGTTCTCTAGCAGGCTCCATGCTCTCTCTCTCTCCTCTCTCTGGCATTGCTCTGTGTTTATTTCAGTTGCAGCTCTGACCTTATGTAACCACTGTCTTAGGCTTCTGTGGCTTCTCCCACCCTTCCACACACATCAGAGGACAAACATTTGCAAACCAACACTTGTAATTTAATCTTTGCATTAGGACTAGGAGAATGTAGAATGCAACAGTTGTACAAATACCTCTGGAGTGATGAAAATTTAACACATGCAAAGTAGCTGTATACTTCCTGAGTTTGGGGATTGTGCAATGTGCCTGTTTGTAGGCAAAACAGTCCTAAGCACCAAACAGAGTAGAAATTCAATAAATTGAATGGATAAATGTAAACTAGAAGGCAAAAGGGGATAGGAGGTGTTATTTGTGACTAATAATAAGTATGCTAGTGTCAATGTTTTCGAACAATAAAGAAGATAACAAAACTTTTGTACATGACAGAGTATTTGATGGGCATCCAAAGCTTCTGGAGTTTGTTGAGATTAGAACAGGGCATGAGCTTCAAATGGGAGTCAGCTGGTGTGAAGGGATGCTATGGGCTGGAGAAATAGTCCAGGAGTAAAGTACTTGCTGTGGAAGCATGAGGACCTCCATTAAATCCCAGAAACTATTCTACAAATCTGGTATGGTATGCAATTGTAATCCCAGCTCTCAAAAGCAGGGAATAATGGATCCCTGGAGCTTATTGGCTGGCCAGCCTACTTAATTTTAGAAGTTCCAGGGGAAAAAAATTCTCAACAGCAAAAATAAAGTGGATGATGCCTGAGGAATGACACCTGCAGTTGACGTCAGGACTCCACACACACTTGCACCTGTATTCACTGACATGCATATACACGCAAAAACAAGAACAAAACAGTGAGACAACTACTGAGAATGAACCCACAGGTTTAAAGAGCTGTTCATTAGCACTATTTCAATGCAGGTGTGCAAGTCTCATGACCCTTATCCTTGGAAGATTCACAAGTCATAGATCAGAGGTTTTAAGAGTCCCTCTGGAAAGAAACACCAACTAAACACAATGAAAGATTAACTTCAGTCATTCAACATAGCTACTTCTTAGAAAAGCCATGTCAGGCACCTCTAAGAATTTTCAGAGGACAAGAATATGTGCCTTCTTGTGTCTGTTTCTGAATGTGGGTGTGTACATATGAGATGCATAGACAGACACAATTTCATGTGCATTCAAGGGCATATGCAGGCCGGAGGACAAGCACAGATGCTTCTCAAACACTGTCTGTCTTAGTTCTGAGAGTTTCCCACTGACCTGGAGCTCACCAAGTAGACTAAGGTGGTGGACCAGTGAGCTCCAGGGGTGCAGTTGTCCCTGCCTCTGCAGCTTTCTCTGAGAGTACAAGTGTGTGCCACCATGCCAGGCTTCTTTACATGGATTCTAGGAATCGGCCTCGGGTTGTTTTGATGGCAAGGTCAGCACTTTACTGACCGGGCTCTATCCCTAGCCCTTTTCTTAGTTAATGCTAAGTAGAGACACAGAATTTTTTATAGCAGAACTTTCAAACTCAAAATGATTTTAGCAATGCATAGAAATAGTAGTAAAATCCCCATTAGATGTTGCTCCAAACCCAAAAGGTCTGTGAGTAGGAATTCAGTTACAGTGACATTCATCCCAAACATGTATCACCTTCTTCAAAATCAATTAAAGAAATGTTAAAAAAAAAAAAAAAAAATAGAAAGGTTCCTATCTCTACTAGCCACTACCTTAGTCTCTGAGTTAGACATTTCTAGGATATGAGAGACAACTTCCTCTGGAAAGGCAAGCACCTACATGGAGAGCTGACAAATATCATTTTATGTGACCACTATCATGGAAGTCATTCCCTGTTTCTAAGCTGGATGGTTATCTGTTAATACCAACCTCATAAGATATACCCCCAAAGGATTGCTGTTAAGACAGAAATCACTCCGCACTGTATCTGAACACACTGGATACCATAAGTGTTAGTATGAATTATGCATGCATTTTATTAACCATTGATTTATTCATTTGAATATTGATTTTTGTGGGAACTGCATGTGCTTTGATCTAGTGTATGTGCTAGTGATACATCACTTTGTTAAAACAGAAAAGGCTAATTTAAACTGCTAGGAGAAGGAAAAATGCTCAGTTAAAAAAGTAAAATGGGCTGAGCAGTGGTGGTGCATGTCTTTAATCCCAGTAATCAGGAATCAAAGTCAGTATTCAGGAGTCTGTGAGTTTGAGGACAGCCTCAGGTCTACAGAGCTTGTTCTAAGACAGAGCTACAAAAAGAAATCCTTTCTTGGAAAAAAAAAAAAAACAAGTAAAATGGGAAATGGGTCTAGTTTATAACTTAATAAATTGCCTGCATTACAAGCATAAAATATCTGAGTTCAATTTTCCAGACCCATGTAGGGGGGAAAAATGCTGGACGTAGTGTCTTATGCTTTTAACGCTAGTGCTGGGGAGGCAGACAGGTGGATTCCTGGGGTCCATTGCCCACCCTTCCAATCCTTCTTGGCATGTCCCAGGCCAGGGAGAGACCCTCTCTCATAAAACAAGGTGGGCCACACTTGAAGAATGAGAGACAAGGTTGTCTTCTGGCCTCCACATGCATGTACACACATGTATATATGCAACTGAATACATACACATGGCCCCACACACGTGAAGATAAAGGTAACACACACAGATGGTTAACCAATACAAATCGTAATTATGGAGGACTGTGTTAGGGAAGGGAGCGGAGTGCATTAAACATGGAGCAGTTGGGTTTAAACAAGGCAGCCAGTGAGTGACACAACAGAAGACAACTGTGCATTCAGACATTGGGGTGGAGAGAGAAAGCTGGACGGGGCATCTGAGAGCAGGCGTTCCAGCTCCAGGGAAGAGCATGTGCAATAGCCCTTGGGTGGAGTTGGCTAGGCATTCATGAAAAAAGAACCAAGGAATTGTCGCATCAGACACAGAGGGGTCTAGAGGGGAGAAGGATCGGGAACAACCCTCAAAAACATAGCGAGTGTCAAGGAAGAGTGAGGAGAACTGAATGCAGAAATGGCAAAGCTTCATAGCTGACAGTTTTTAAAGAGGCCGTTCCAGCTGCCCCATGAAAGTTGACTGTACAAGAGCAACGACTCCTAACGAGGGCTGGGGCAGGCATGTGGAAGGTCGAGTAGCTCAGATACTATCTATATCACACACACATTAGACTTTAGATAGAAATGAGCAACATTATCAATAAAGAGTGAAAGTCTATGGCCTAAACCACTGTGTAAGTGAAGTTACCTGCCAGTGTCTGCAGGCAATCATGGTCAGAAGTTCCATGCCCTTCCATGGCCTGCAGCTTCCCTGAGAATACAGTCAATTCTATATGGCTAAGCTACATGTATAATCTACTCAAATCTCCAGCAGGTTCCAAAGTAAGCAATGGGCTTTTGTAGCCAGTGGTCCATAAATACTAAAATAGGAAAGAATCTACCCCTCATTAAAGATTCTCTGTGGCACCACACCGTTAGACCTCAGCAGTCAGTACTGTAGTTAAGATTTGAAGACTTTTATTATTAAGAACTCAAGACTCAGATCTGTCTATATCCTCTAAAATTGCCTGTGACCTCTAGCATCCAATGCATGGGAAGTTATTATTAAAATGCTCTCCAGTTCTATAGAATTATAATTTCTAATGTGGAACCTTAGGAATCTATGACTTTAATGCACACTAAAATTTTAGAAGGACTATTCCAGCGCAAAAGGATAATGCCAAATGACTCAGGTAAGGTCACAGTAGCTTCCTCAAGGGTCACTATAATTGTGCTCTATTACTGCTAAAGTTTTAGTCATTATTTTACTAATACTTAAGTATGTTAATTCATAGAATAACTCTCCATTAGGTCCTTTTCCTCACTACTAGAAAACTGGTCATTTAGAGAGTTTAACTTATGTAGAATTTTTCTCTGAATTGAAACATTACTTTCCAGGAGGAATGAGGGAGGCTTCTTAAGACTCAAAAAATAAGCAACTCACAAGTCTCAGGAAGTTCCTGACTCTTACATGACTAACAATATCCCCCCAAAATTATATAAGAAATACATAGGGCTGTGAAAAGGAACCACCTTGGACGTGTTGAACTGTCTACAAACATTCAGGGAGTTCCAGTGATGCAGATTTTGTGAATTATTACTTATGCTGGGGTAGACTTTTCAGTGGGATGGCTGCCTTTGAGTTACCCATGCTCCGGTAAATAATCTCTCACACAAGCACCTATAAGCAACCCCAATAAACTCACTGGTTCACCAAACTAGGCTTCAGTGGAATCAATCATTTGATCAGGCCTCAGTGTACTGTTGTAGATGAGCTAACATTTGCTCGTATCTCCTCCAGAAAACTCACAGCATTCTACTTTGTCCCATAATAAAGAGGAAAAATATATATAGGCCAAATGAGAAGATTTCATGTGTCAATGCAACACAATTATTTACAGATTAGAAACAATAACCTGTTTAACATTATCATTTTCTTTTGTGAAAAAAAAACACCCAAAAGAAAACCTGTTGTGCATGTCATTTTGTAATCTTTAGTTAAGTAAAATTATGTAGTTTTATTAATAGCAAAATAACCAAAATTTCTGACTATCAAATCAAAAGTATTCACACTCTTTTCTATTTAAAAAACATCAGAATTAAGGAATAACTTTTGTAAAATGAGAACTCTTGATAAAGAAACAGAAAGTAATTATGACTTAAATAAAAGAAAATTAGAGGGACTATATTTATTTCTGTTGCAAAGACCATCTTGTTAATCATCCCACTTACCTTCCACCACACTCACTCAGTGTTTGAATTAGAAAAATCTTTCTGTTCCCAAGCTTTCAGTCAGCTCTGCAAACAATCCAGACAGTTTTCATAAAGTTCTGAGCTTAATGAAGATCGTTTTATTAAGGTCATGTGTAACAGTTTGGGCACAGTGTACCTGCAACCTCTGCTTCTGAAGTTTGATGAAACAATAATAAGTGAAATTCCTCCCCGTGTGTCTAGTGGGCTCAACCTCCATTATTCACCAAGGAATACTTTTACAATTTGCATTCTAAGTGACACCACTTACAGTTAAAACTCTGAGGTCAACAACAACAAACGTGTTCTCTATTAAAGTACATAATTCATTTTTAGCAAAATGAGATATGCCATAGTAGATACCTATGTTTGGTCTTGTTTATCATGGTGTTACTAATTGCATCTTATCATTGAGCCACTCATTCATCAATATTCAATTCTATAAGCTTATTATCCCACCTACTCTCAGTAATCTTGTTATGTCCCAAACATTTTGAGAGAGACTAGAAATTCCATAGAGAATATAACTCTTGACAATATACAACTCTGAGTGGACCCAACCAGTTGACAACTAAAGTTATGATATGTTTTGATTCATTAGTAATGTTAGAGACCATTGTTCACAGTGTGGGAGCCAACCCATACTTCACATTTGTTCTTACATTCTTCTGCCCTCTTGTTGGGATGTACACTTAAGGCATCAGTGCAGAGCTGAGGGACAGCTCTGATGATGGCTTTCCACCTGCTCCAAACATCTACCCATAGGGAGTGAGTCCAGAATATCCCTATTTAGAGATGGACTTGAAAAGTCATGCACAGACACTGAATCACTGACTCCAGAATGATGGTGTGGTCTGAAACAGCACAGGCTGGGAATACCAGCTTTGGAGCAGAAACACAGCACCTCCTTCTCTACTGTACTTTGAATTCAGAATACACCATCACTGGTCTACACATTAAAGGCTTGGTATCCAGATTGGTGCTAATTGGTTATGAGATGTAGCAGGAGCTCTGGAGAGGTGTGTGGTATGTTCCGGACGGTGAAACTGCGGCAGTGACCCTTCCTTTCTCTGTCTATCTTTTTTTTCTCTTCAATGGTGAAGTGAGATGCTTACCTTACAGCACATTCCTTGCCATGATGTGCAACTTTATTGGAGACCAAAGCAACAGGTCTGACAGCTCTCAGACCAGAAAATCCAAGACAGTGAGCCAAGTAAACTTCATCTTTCTGATTTCACTTCTTCAAGTGCTCATTACAGTGGTACATGGTGGACTAACACACTCCTCAACGTTTACCTCTAGTTCTTGAAAAAAGTGAGATCTACAATCAAGGATATTGATACATGAAACAAAAAGAAGGGTTCTGTGAAAAATTAGCACTCATGGGCCTGAGAACTAGGAAAGGCAATTGATTCACATTGCAAGTGAGTGAAGATGATCAGTCTGTGACCCTCATGGGATTCCTCAAGGAAAGACCCCAGTCATTCTCTGACCACCTCTTAAGAGACAAGCACCCAGGGACCAGTCAGCTTTATGCCTGGAATACAACCCTGAGTAAGTGATCAGTTTCTCCCAAACCAAATACTGGTATAGTTTTACTCCACATACCAAGTGATCGCATGAGGTGTTGTACTACTTAGTTGTCTCCTTGTTGTAAAAAGGTATCTGATAAATACAACTTTTAATAGGAGGGATTTGGGCTGAAGAGATGGCTTTATGGTCAAGAACTGTTTCTGTGGATTTGGACCCCATCTCCAGTGACTGAGAGGCGTCAGTGGTGGTGGCAGCAACAGCAGCTTATGTGCATTTCCACTGTTGCTCTGGTCCTTACAAGTTGAGTAGAGTTGGGTAGTGACAGGCTTCCCCGTTAAAGGGTCAGACCACTCCAGATCTCTCTCTCTCTCTGTCTTGCTCCTTTGTTCTGTCTCTTCTCTTGGTTTGTCTTGTTTGTCTCCAGGTCTCTCAGTGTGTCTGTCCTTCTATCTGGTGGTCAGATGTCCCCTGTCCTCCCTTATAAATGTCATGCATAGATCTGTTGCGTGTGGCATGATCTCTTATTGACTCACCTTGGCTAGGCCCATCAAAGGTACCCTGTGTGCAGTTTTATCATTACAGCTGTGCTTGCACAGGACCACAGTCCAGTTCCTCAGTCCCACATCAGGCAGTTCACAGCCTTCAGTAACTCCAACTCCTGGGCTTTCAGTGTCCTCTGCTTACTTTGATGAGAATCAATATACATGAGGTAACACACACACACACACACACACACACACACACACACTATGGCGAGCACACACTCCAGTTATGGGGGAGGAATAATCACTCTTGATTCAGACTTGGTGTAACACTCATTTATTCACACAATAAGATTACAAGCAATATTTATCCCATCTTCCAAGTGGAAGCAGGAATACCTCTCCAGGTATACAGGTCGGGACTTACCACATCTGTTCCTCTGGATCTCAGGTCAGCCTGCCTGTGGTCAACCTCATCTGCACTGAGGACAGGATCTCATGTCTCTGGCGGAGGAGAGTCATCTCACATGAGGGTCTGACAAGCTCTGTTGGTTGTGTCCAAGGCTTCATCTTTTATACCCCTTTCTGGCTAGGTTTCTAGTCTTATCTCTACTTCCACACAGAGCTTATTATTCTTTCCATTTGTGGTTTATTTATCACTCCTGACCAGGGTTGTTCACTCCAGGTCTTACATGTTCCTTATACACACACACACACACACACACACACACACACACACACACACACAAATGAAACTCCACAAAATCAGAAACCATGATATACAAGAAAAAGACTAATAAGACCAAAAAAAAATGCCCAAACAAATCAAAGTGCAACAAAATGTCCACAAAAATAACATTGAGATTTTTTTATTGGCTGTCTGCTACTGGGGGGGACCTACCCTGAAGTATAATTAATATACCCAGTAATACTCCAATGAAGAAAACAAGGTTTTCCTTTGCAAGTGGGTGTCTCAGCCATTATCAGTGAAGCTTCTTGCAGGAGATGGAAATTAACACAGAAACTCATAACTGCACAATGTGCAGACCGAGAGAGATATAGGAGTACTCCATCCTAAATGGAATGATGTCTTTATCAAGCCCCTCCATTCAGAATCTGTGTAGAAGAGGAGGCAGAAAGACTGTTGGAGCCAGAAAGGATGGATGACTCCAAGAAAACAGTGTCTTCCATGTGAAGGCAATACAGACTCCATCTTAGCATAGGGCCACCATCTTAGACCATCTGCTATACTCAGTTCCAGGAAGGACCTCAGGAATGTGCCATGACAACTCCAACAAATAACAGGGCAGTATGTTCCTGCAGACATTCTGTCTGTGGTTTATGGCCCTTGAAGATATCAAGATAATCCTGCTCAACAAGTTGTGGTTCTGTGCCTAAAAGTCCAACCCAATAGTTTCAAATGTGGTTTCAAGCCAAAAGTCTAGACCAGTAGTTTGAAAAAATCACCTTGCCCCATATCCCTTCTAACCAATCCCAAATTACCAAAGCATGAAATTCCCAACTTGCAGTTTTTCCCTATAAAAACTCTCTACCCCTGGGCCCACTGCGGCCACTACATTTCCCCCCATCTGCCTGGCAGTGGCCAAGGTTGAACCTGACAATTAAAGGACCCTTACGTGCTTGCATCGGAAACCGGCTCCTTGGTGGTCTCTGGGGGTTTCTCGAAACAGGTACAACATTACAGACACAACAGGATTGATGTACATGTGAACTCAGAGACTGTGACAGTGGGCACAGGTCCAAGTCAGAAGTGGCCCCAGTGCTGAGAACGAGAAGTAAACACAGGATCCCACCCCAATGAGGAAAACAAATAGTTCTTAAGGGAGTTTGTTAGTTATTTGGCAGTGCTCTTACCCTGCAAGGAAATGTAACAGAATCTACTAACAAGAGTTTTATTAAGGTAAGAGAGAGAGACAGATGTGCTAGATGTGCTCAGGCCTGTTGGAAAGACACGTGCATAAGGAGGGAAGCCAGGAATATGGCTCCGGCTTATATTATAAAGGCTGGGTCGCACACGTGTACACAGGCTCATGTGGCTACTCCACGCATGTGCATAGATCACATGGTAGCGCTGCACACTTTATGCAACCATGCAAAGCCACGGGGGTCCTGGTCACAGGAGAGACGTTTTGACCCAGAAATGGCTATTTTGAAATGGAACTGGCTAGGCAGAAGTGTCTAGGCCAACGGGCTTGCAAAACTATCCTCAACAGTGGGGATGTGTTGTGAATCTATCAGATTTTTCTTTTCTTTTTTTTTTTTTTGGCTCATAGTTTGAGAGTGCACTTTAAGCTGGCAGATTACATATTTAGTTAGTCAGGAAGCAGAGATTGCTCCCATTTGTATTCATTCTAGGACCCTTACCTAGCATGGTGCTGCCAATACTCAGTTTATGTTTTTATTATTTTTTCTGCCTCTCCGCTGCAGACATGGGAAACAAGGCTTCCAACCCTGTTAGTCCTTCCTCTCTGTTAGGCTGTCTTGTTGAAGCTTTAAAACCTCTCAGTTTAATGCCTTACATAAAGATTTCTAAGCTAACTCGTATATGTTCAAAAACTGGCCAAAGTATGCTTTAAAAAATAACAAAAAATGGCCGCCGAGCGGCTCCTTGGATCCCGATATTTTACGGGAGCTATCTAATCACTGTCGGCGTTCAGGCAAATGGAAAGAGTTGCTTTCTTCTTTCTCAATGCTAAATTGTCTCTTCTCGTTTCCTTCTCTCCTGCTCATATGCTCCTAGCTATACGTAAACCAGAGGATTCTCTGACTCCGAAATCTCTGACTCTAGATCTTGCTAAGGAACCAATAATTAAAATTCATGTTCCATCCTCTCTTTCTAACAGAACTCTCTCAGATAGAAAGTAAGCTGGGTTCTTATACATCTGATTCTGCTTCCTTTATTAAACAGTTTCAATATATAACTCAATCTTACAGTCTCACCTTTCATGACTTCCTGAGGAGCTCAGGTGGGTATGGGAGCAGGCTAGGACTCATACAGATGAAATTCATCAAACTAACCTTTCATACCTCCCTGGAGCTGAAGCAGTTCCTGACCGAGAGCCACACTGGGACTACAACACCCAGAGTGGCTGTCTAGCCAGAGATAGGTTTATGACCTGTCTCCTGACAGGTCTCCGTAAGGCTGCCCTAAAACCAATAAATAATTCAGGATAAGGATGAAAATCCGTCTCTTGTTCCCCAGACCTCCCCTACTAAAACTTAAGCATCTGGAGAGCAAGGCTCCTGACCCCACAGGCAAAAGAGTCATCTGTGGCATTTAAGGTGTGCCAGGGAAAAGATAAAAGCCCGAAAACAAAATTGCCAAGTGCTGGCACTCGCTGACTTCCAAAAGCTGTTGGGTCCCTGTTTTAAATGAGGAAAAGGCCACGGGCTAGCAAATGCCCTGCCAGGCCCCACGTTGGGCGCCAGATATAGATGTAACCAACCGTCCCACCAAATAAGAAACACAGAAACAATGCGAAAGAGAAAGCCGAGAGGTCAGAGCTCAGAGCCAAAATCTCACCCTTCCGCCTGCGGTGTCCCAGCCTCCCGAATGAGAGCCTCTATTTCCCGTCTGTTCGTCTATTTAAAGAGACAGAACAAGCCACAGCTATCTCACCTCACCAGTTCCTCAGCTGGTCCTGTTTCCTCAGACTGGAAGCTTCTGTGTCCTCATCCCAATGGCTCTCAGCTGAACTGTGTTGCTCCAAAGCCTGAAAGCTTAACCAGCCAAATGCTTCTAGTTCTGGTCCTCATGCCTTATATATCTTTTTGCTTTAGATCCAGAGGGATTTCTATCTCTGGAATGCTAGGATTAAAGGCCTGTGCCACCACTGCCACACTCTTGCTATGGCTCTAATAGCTCTGACCCCCGGGCAACTTTATTTATTAACATACAATCCAAATCACATTTCAGTATAATTAAATTACCACCACATACCTCTAATAAGGCTTGTCTCAGAAATTAAGCAGAGTACTAAGACCAGATCTACCACAGGTAAATGTCACATGTCTCCATCTGGGCAGGCCAGATCTACCTCAGACAAATGCTAACTCCAAAATAAAATAATGATTCTTTCTCTCTAAGCTCTTTCTATGTCAACAGTATCTTGTCAAACAGAAGGTCCCAGCCACAGCACGGAAGGTCCCCAACCATAGCACGGATGGACAGCTGCAGAACGAGGAGATGGCAGAACGTCATTCCAGGACCTCCACCATCATCCCAGGACTTCACAAGATACCCCTCATCCCCCCAAGAGCCAACCAACGCCCACTATTCAGCTGGAAGCAGTCTTTAAGAGAAACGTCGCCCCCATACCCAGTCAACCACAATTTTTTTTCTTTCGTTTTTAAAAAAGGAAAGAGTTCGGGATGAAGGGTTCACAACACGCCCCCACGGTCGCATATACCAGGCGGACACTTCCTCCTAGCCAATTCCAGGTCAGGATAGGCATTTCCGGGTCAAGGTGTCTCGCGTAACCGGGATCCGTGATGTTTCATGGCCACGTAAGCGCGCAAGTGACCATATGATCTATGCACACACGTGGAGTAGTGACATGACCTGGCCATGCCCCCAGCCGGTTTTTAAAGCGGAGCGCCATGTTCCCACCTCCCTCTTCTCCATGCACGTGTCTCTCCCACAGGCCTGCACACTCTCTATCCCTTTATCTCTAATAAAACTCTTATAAGCGGATTCTGTCGTGTTTCGTGACACTTCCTTGCAGGGTAAGAACACAACGCGGCTAAATAACTAACAGCATCAGCAATAAGAGCAGGGTGTTTTAGCCACCTTGGCTAAGACATAGAGCTAGCTTCTGGAAGTTCTCCCTGTCCAGTGAATGGGTAACACAATAGCTTAAACATCTGTGGAATTCTCAACAATTTGCTGTGAGGCAAATTTTTGTTTGCTTGTTTGTTTGTTGTTGTTCTTTTGTTTTGTTTTCATCAAAGCAAATGACCAAACAGGTCTTTTCATGTCATGCTATCTTTGCTTGCTTGTTTTCAGAGAATTTATTATATTGATGAATGGTGACCATCCACGAATTCTGTTAGGCAGGCAAACATGATTTGACAGTGAGATCTTTTCATTGTCCTTTTCTTCAACTTCGATGTTCCCATCTCAGGACAGCATAGGGAAGTGCTATGGGGTTTATGCTGAGCTTCATAAAATCCCACCGCTTTTCTGATAACAGTGGAGACTAACAGAGCAACATCTAAATTAACATGTAAAAGAAGCCATTTGGAAAAGAAAGACCAGAAGCCCCTCCCACCAGGGCTTCTTGTCACAAGAAAAATGTGGCAGCATACAGTTGTGGCTAGAGGCTCTGCAAATGTCCCATGTAGAGTCCTGCTTCTCTGCCTGGAGCTTTTGAGAACATGCTTTTCCCTCCATCTTCTACTCCTGTTCTCAGGGGTGCTTTCCTTTTCTCAATACACTCTCTCTAATCTTTTGCCTCTGGTATAGCTCCTTGCCCAGGGACACAAGAACTTAGGTATTTCAAGAGATGCCACTGGACATTTGGCAGCAGCTTTAGGACCCAGGACCAGACCTATAAGATTCTCATTGTCAATTCGGGCACCTTAGTCACTGTCGGGTCTCTTTCAAAAAGTTTCATTCTCATTTCCTCTGCAACAGACACGGATTTCTGGGTAAGTTAATTGTAAGGAAATGCAGATGCTTGAACTAGCTCCCTTTCAGGAGTGAGTCAATCATAACTCATTTCATGCCCCAGTGGAGCTGCATGTCAAGGAAAAGCTGCTCCTAACAGCTAATGGAGAAAAGGACTTTGTCTGTGAAGTGAGGAAGGACCTATGCTCCTAACTGTGTCAACTGTAAGAAACATTAAGTATGAATTCAAATACTATAAACCTTGTGTTTATGACAAGAAATTCAAATCTTTTTTATTCCCCACCTTGTACAATTGTTATGCAAATATTTAAGTCCCCTCCCCCAAAGCCAGTAAAACTTTTGTTTACACAGAAGTCCTCTGCATTCTCACACTTAGATTGAAGTACCTGAACCCTTGTCCCCTTCATTTTTAGTAGACTAATTATTTTAAAACTATACAATCAAAAAGACTGTGAGGTCAGACCCCAGCCCATGGGGAAAGACATAAAAACCAAGTGTTAGGGTTTTGTGGAGTGCCGAGGAAAGCTGCAAACATCACACCATGGCACAAAGCCTAAGGCGAGAGATTTATTGGGGTGATTGAAGTGGAAGGATACCCCATTCACACGTGGAGGTGGGATAGGAGAGAGAAAGAGAAAGCTTGTCTGTGATGGTGTGGACTAAGGTTACTGACTCATGGTGACAGTATAGCTTTGGGGCAGTGTGGAAAAGTGGAAAAGTGTAGCTTTGGGGCAGGCTGGTGATGACATGGCTGCTGGGCTGAGTAGCTGAAGGTTGGCTTCAATGCTACCAGTTCAGCCGCCGGACCAAAAGTAAAGTTTTGTCTTGTCTTGACACTTCAAGTAGAAGGGTGGAATTGTTGTTTATTGAAAAAAAAGAAATAAAAAGGAAAGGAAAGGACATGAGTGCTCCTAAGTATTGTGGTGGAGAAAGTTTATTGTAGATAGGTGGGAAAGCATAGTCAAAGGCAGGGACATCTGGGAGAGTCCAGCGTGGACATGACTGGGCTGAGCTGGGCCATGTGGGAGGGATGAGAGGAAGGGAGAAAGGAGAAGGGAGAACCAGATGCAGTAGCCAGGAGGTCAAAGGACTAAAAGGGAATGGTGGGTGACCAAGATATATGGGTTATATAGGGAAGAGACTCTGGGGAAGGGCAGCCCAGGCCCTGGGTTGGGGAGTTCAGAGTTAAGGGTGGAATACACCTGTCATACCCTGCAACAGGCAGGGACTGAGGGATGCTGGGAAAACTGGCAGTTAGGCTCAGCTTTGATAAGTTAAATAGGCACCTTAGTGTTGTCAAGGGTTTCACACTTAACATTTATGACCCCGAATTAATTTCTAACACAATGAACACAGAGTGTATGGGTGTGTGTGTGGGGGGGGGTGCGCATGTGACACATGCACTTGAGTGTATGATGCACATCTCCCTGAGGTCACGTTCGGAGGCCAGAGCTATTGCTGTCTCCCACCATTGCTCTTCTCCTTGTTTCCTGGAGACACAGCATCTCACTGAGCCAGTAGTTCACTGTTTCAGCCAGAAGAAAGCTCCCTATGTGTGGGCTCTCTGCCTCCCAGTGCATCCAGGGTTACATGCTCTGCTTTACCATGGGCTCTGGGGTCCAAACGCAGGACTTTGCGCTTTCAGATGTGTAGCTCTCATCCACCGAGCCACGCTCTCAGCATAGACAGCTATTGCTTAACTGTTCAGTTTTTGACCAGACACTCAGAGCAGGATAAACAGAATGGAGGTAGAAAGGGGAAGAGAGCTGAGATAAAGGAAAGATGAGACACAGACAGATAGGAAGGGTGGAGACAGAGTGAGACACAAACAGGGAAAGAGAAATTTGAGTTTACAGGAGGGAATGTACCTGTGACAGCTTGAGAAGAACAGAGCAAAGCCAAGAGAGATGGAGAAAGAGAGAGAGAGACAGAGATGGACACAAAGACAGAGACAGAGATCTGGGTCCTGAAAGTCAGAGTCACCTCCACAATTGCTCTGGCTGTGTCCTCTGAGCTTTCAATAAACAACTTTACAAAGTCAAGTGCTGAACAAGGTAGAAATTAGCAACTCTAGCAGGGCAGAGACACTCAGTGAGGCATGGTGGGTGGAACTGTCACAGAAATAATGACCTCCAAATTCCCGTCTCTGTCACTCTAATCATCCAAACCTACCAGAGAAATGCTAAATAAGCCCAGAGCACCCAGTTCAGTTTCTTTCTTAAGTAAGCAAATTAGTTATCCATACAATATTAAATTTCATGTATATTATCCATAAAATGCTTTGCTTCCCCTGACTCCGGAATAGAAGTTTCTGAAATTAAACAGGATGACATAAAGTTATTATCAGATTTGCCGTAAGTGGATGTCTTACTATGGTATATATTTCACCATTTATAAATGCACTTGGCCACATACATCATAGTTCCTGCAACAGCAGATTCAGTGTTGATTCTCAAAATAGAGGCGTTCCTGTAAGTTTTATTATTTGTCATTAGCTAGTGTAATTTCCCCCTTCTCAATGTTCAGTCACTTGCTAGAAAAGGGAAGTGACTGAATTCTTTATCCATTTGCTAATTTAAGCTTGAGGGTGAATGTGTGTGCTAGACATGCAGCATGGGGTTTAAGTTAGACTCAGGAAGGATCAGGACCACGTCTCCACGTTTCTGCAGCTAAACCAGGCTGATTCTTAGGCTTTCACTGAGAACACTGGTGATTAAGAGAAACCACAGGTAATGAAGAGCAGAGAGGAGACTGTGCTCCCTGCAATACAGGCTGAGGATGGAGGTGCACGTTCCCATATAAGAGTGCATTCCAATAGAAGGTTGGGCTGAGAAAGCCTGGAGTTTCCATAGGGCTGGGCTGTGTACCCAGAGGTTGTGGGCAATCCCACATGCCAGGTAAGGACACGGAACCATTGTTCCTAAGTTCATGCTTAGTGTCCCTGTTCTACAGTTTTTCATCTGGGAGTAAGTCACAAACCATTGCCATTTTGCAGTTGGGATTTCTTGGTCTGGTACCCATAGCAACTGACTGACCAAGAAGTACACAGGTTCATAGTAATGATGAGGAATGTATCCACCTTTCCCAGTAGAAGGAACTGGGGGAAAAGTCTCAGGATCGTCACCTGGAATTCCAGCCATGACTTCTTCCAGTCCTCCCTGACTGCAAATGATCTTGGGAGGTGCTAGGGGGTGTAGGAAGTGAGATGCTAAAGGAAAGGGAGACTCCTCTGAGCAGCTTCCATGATGTTATCACACATGGTGGGGCAGACTTTGCAGCACTGTGCTGTTTTGGAGTCTCTCATGCTCCTGTAAGTAAGCCCTCATCCATGCTCTCAAAGTAAGCCCAAGAAATACAATAGTTTACCAAGCAGGACTTTGCTGGAATCATTACTTTGGATTGTGGCTAGTGCACTATAAATAAACAAATTTATTCACATATTCCCAGGAAAAGTTAATGCAACAATCCATTACTCAATAATGCCAGTAAAAGTGAGTTATAAATTTCTACTGCATGTCTGGGAGAGTCCCATATTTCTCCTTCTGAGGTCATTCTTCCTGGAGAAAGCAAAATAATTAACCTTCAAAAGAATACATCCAAGTTTGCCATCCTGGAGAGTACAACAACTACCTAAAAGTTTATTTCCATGAATGTCATACCTGTCATATGTAACACGGTTATTGGACATAATACTGCAAGATGGTAACATTGAATTATTTACTTTCATTTGTTAGTGTTTTAAACATTTACCTGCTACATTTTTTCTTGTTTTAACTTAAAATTACAATTGCTGGGCTGGGCAGTGGTGGCACACGCCTTTAATCCCAGCACTCGGGAGGCAGAGCCAGGTGGATCTCTGTGAGTTCGAGGCCAGCCTGGGCTACCAAGTGAGTTCCAGGAAAAAGGTGCAAAGCTACACAGAGAAACCCTGTCTCGAAAAACCAAAAAAAAAAAAAAAAAAAAAAAAATTACAATTGCTTATAAAGGAGATGACATGAAATCATTCTTTAAAATGACCTTTTTGGGGAGACAGAGCTATTGTGTAATATTTTGTTCATGGTCTGACAAATAAAGTTTGCCTGGAAATTAGAGGGCAGAGCTGGCCACTAGTTAACCATAGAGGTCGGGAGGTCTGTACAGACAGGAGACAGGAAGTGATAAGGAAGGGCAGAGAGAGGATCTCTACTCTTTTGACATGAGAATTCTGGGAGGTAAGAAGTCTCTGTGGCTGCTCCTCTGCTTCTCTGATTGTTCAGCTTTTACCCTGATATCTGACTCCTGGTTTTTATTGATAAGACTAATTAGGATCATGCTTCACAGAGCCTCTTGACTAGAGGGGCCATGATGGGTTAGGAGCAATGACGCTATCAGCTAGCCACAACAAAGGAGGTTTCTGGCTCTAGGTTTCCAGAGAGGTGTGTAAGCTTCATAAAATGTGATGTACATGCCAAGGGGCATGGAGACAGCCCAGGTAGGACCTTAAACTCGCTCCACAGCTGCAGTGAGGAGGAGCTGCAAGACTGAAGCACAGCACACTTTCTTCAACTCCATCCCAGAGGAGGGGGAGGTAGCGGAAGAGAGAGAGGGCGCGCGCATGCACTGGTTTCTAAGAGAGGAGACAGGCAGCTAGAGGATCTATAAATAAACAAACATCACAACTCTTCAATATAAACTTCATCTGCAGTCAAATAGCTGCTTCAGTGCATTTAGGGAATATTCTAAGTATTCCTAGGTATTAGAACTTAGGAAACGGTGGCACATGTCTTTTATTTTCTCTTTTTTTTCATCCTTAGCTGTTGTTCCTGAGAGACAGAATCTTCTAGTTTCCACATATCACACACAGAAACACCCAACACTGTAATAACTGCCAAACTTCAGCTTTCTAACAAGCCCAAATATGGCACCATCAGGCCCCACACCTACCCTTTGTTACACCACTGGACTCCCTTACTGGCCACTTCCTCATTTCTGAGGCTGACCACCAAGGTGGAGCTATCAAAATTCCTTATTTGGCTACACTGACCCACGTAACCAATCAGGACTTAGCAACTCTTCCTAGAAGGGACTTTCTCTTTTTCTACCTAAAAACCACTGCTGCAGAACCACCTGCCACTGTTGTTTCTGCCTCATTCAGATTCAACCACCCTGTCTCCATTTTGCTTAATAAAGGATCTCTTTGTGCTGGAAATTGATGTTTGGGTGTGGTCTGTGCCTGATCCATGGTCTGGAGTGGACTGTTCCACAGTGCAGGGGTCCCTTCATTTTGGTGTCTTAACTCGGATTACCACTGATTTATTTCACACGTTTACACTTTCCGATACTTCTGATCTTCCCATCCAACAGCTGCTGCTTGGTAAGTCCCCTAGCCATCTCAAACATGCCCCAGGTTAAGAGGTGATGACCACTGAGTATCTGGCATCCCCACTCTGTCCTGTTGGATTGGGATGGTTGAACCCTCACTACAACCTTCCCTGCTTTCTATGGACTCCCTCAAATGGCTTGTAGGCATGCATGTTCAGTTCAGATGGGCATGGTTGGTGGTTTTCCTTCCATTTTTCGTGGCCATTCCACCACAATCTGGTGTCCATTATTAACTGTCTAAAAATTCTGTTGACAGCTCCCCAGATTTCTTTTTGGACCATTGTGTCCTCTCTTAGTGACAGAGCGTGGGTGATAATGTTAACATTCAGACATTTGCACTGGCCTGCCCTTAGAGTCCTGACAGGATATACCTCAGCTGCAGCGACTAAGAGCACCTCCTGCTATATTTCCTTATAAAAGGTAGACCTTGCCCACTTCCTGTCTCCTTTCTTTTTCCCTTCCATGTCCCCAGGGACAGGTCCCTGCCCCCTTCTCTGTCCTTTCTCTCTCCCCTTCCCCTCAATAAACCTCCAATGTGGGCCTTGTGGTAGGGAGTGACTCCTTCCCACCGTTTTTTAAAATACAACAGATGACCCCTCTTTCTATCAGCCACTGGGGACTATCAGTGACTCCCTTGGCTCTCAACCTTGGCTTGCCAGCTGCCATTAGTGCTGGGATCCACTCCCTTCATCCTGACTGATGTGCCTTTGGGACATCAATGCCTCAAATGGCTACACTCACTGCAGACCTCAAAGCCCCTAAGCATGAGCACTTAATTCAGTACTCAAGCTTGGCCTCAATAATTCCTAGACAACTAGTCAAAATGGCCTCCTGAATGTCCTCTCAATCCAAACAAGCACATGGGCAAAATGGAAATATCCCCTGTGTTACTGCCTTCCCTGCTCTCCACTCTAATATTTTGTTTTCCGCTTGTTTGCCTTCCCATGTCCTCCTCACCCTTAGGTCTTCTGCCTCACCTCCCAGTCCTTCTGCTCCTGAAATTAAAAGTCCATCCTTTGATCCTGCCAGTGAACCTCCTCCAGACTCCCTTCCCCTCCCCTAGTCAGTGGCCTTCCCCTCACTCTCCCGAATGAATCTACCACCCGTCTGGATTTCACCAGTGCTGGACCAGTTCGCCTCCACATCTTTGGACCCTCTTTCCACCTCCCCCACCTCTCCTACACAATTCAGTTCACCCCAAATATAGGATTGCCCGGTAAGCCCCCCTCTTTTCAGCTCTCCCCACACTCACTCCCATGATAAATTGCCCCAAGCCTCTGCCCCAATCCTACCCCTTATGTACTGGGTATGGGTGGCCCCACTCATGTTTATGTCCCTTTCTCTCTTAGTGAATTCTTCCAGTTTGAAAAACATTGGTGATCCTGTATCTCAGACCTGTAGCTGGAAGTTTTCCTGTGTCCCACCTGGTCTGCAGCCACTCAGACCCAAGTAAACACAAAGAGGCTTATATTAATTAAAACTGCATAGCATTAGCTCAGTCTAACTACTGACTAGCTCTTACAATTAAATGCAGCCCATTTCTGTTAATCTATATATTGCCACGTGTTCTGTGGGTTTACCTGTGTATCATTGCATTCTGCTTCCTGGACGGTGGGCTGGCATCTCCTGACTCAGCCTTTCTCTTCCTAGAATTTTCCTTGTCTGTTTATCCTGCCTATGCTTCCTGCCTGGATACTGGCCAATCAGCATTTTATTAAACCAGTGTACAAAAGCAGTGTATCACAGCACAGATCCTACCATATTCATCAAACAATTCCAGTACCTAACCCAGTCCTATGACCTTAAACTTCCATGAACTCTATATGGTCCTCTCTAAAAAGCTCCTCCCCAAGGAACACAGATGTGTTTGGGGAAAGACCCATGATTGTGCATATCAAGCACACCAGACGACAAGGCCCATTCTGCAGAAGACTCAGCAGTCTCCAACATAGACCCTCATTGAGATTACAGTGAGAGTGATGATTGTCAAGCCAGGGACCATTTCATTACTTGTCTCCTCTCTGACCTGAGGGGAGTGACCCTTAAACCAATTAAATTTCGAAAGGTCCAAGAGGTACCTCAAGACACACCTGAAAACCCCTCTCAGCTTCTCCAACTCCTCACACAGACCTTGCTTCAACAAACAAACCTAGACACCAGAGGGCCAACAACTTCTTGTGAGCTACTTTTTGCCCAGTCCTACTCAGACATAAGGGCCAGGCTCAAACAACTAGACCAATACCTACTTACACCCCAAGCCAAGGTCCTGGACCTAGCATTTAAGGCATTCCATAACCATAATGAATGCAAACAAAAACACAAATACCAACTCTTGGCTAAGGTGCTCCAATAAATTTCTAGAGACAGGACACCCCAAATGAAGGGGATGTCAGATCAGAAGGAGCTAGATGTGGGAAGGGAGGTCACTGGGCCTATGCCTGACCAAATCCTCAGAGGCCTACCTGTCCTTGCCCTATGTGTCAACAAGAGGGTCACTGTACTTTGGAATGCCCCCAGGGCACAAGTTCCCTGGGGTCATCCAGCCTTCCTGCACCCTCCTTGAACCTACTTACTGGACCTAGCAACTGAGGACTGATGGCACCTGGGCTCTGCTATTGACCTAACTAGACCCATACAGGTCACTCTCCATGATCCCAGGGTCTCACTTCTGCTTGCCTCATCACATTCCTCCTAGGGACTGGGGCCACTTTTTCAGTCCTGAAGGAATTCTGGGGTCCCAGTCATCCCTCTCCCTCCTCCCTAGTCAGAATCCACAGCCAGTTTTCCAGATTCCTCCCTTAACTTTCTCCTTCAAAGGCCTTTCCTTTTCCAACTCATTTCTTCTCATGCCCTCATACCCTATTCCCATATTAGGGAGAAATAGCCTCTCCAAAATTAGAATGAATTTTGCCTTATACATACTGTAGTAACAGCTCCCAAGACACCTTGGTGTCCCTCCTCCTCGTGTTTTCAGCCTCCATTTGTACTCTATTTCTGTCCAGAATCCCCAAACTCTTGTCCTCTGTCCCCTTCCTTAGTCAATCCTACTGTATGGGATACCACCTCTCCTCCCTTGGTACACATCGTAAATCCCTTTCTGTTACACTTAAAGACCCTCTGACTACATCTTCAACCCCCAATACCTGCTACACTTAATCAGCCTCAAACCCATCATCTCTTTCATTCAAATGGTTTTTACCCCTCACCTCTTCACCCTTCAATACGCCTTTATTGTCAGTCAAAAAATCTCAAGGAAACATTTCACTTGGTCCAGGACTTTTGCCCGTTAATACTGTTATTGTCTCTCTACAGCCTGTGGTTTCCCAACCCTTATACTATCCTCTCCATATCTTAAAGACTCTTTTTTCTCAGTATCCTCAGATAACCATTCTCAAGGCCTTTTTGCCTTCACCTGGACAGACCCTGATATTCAACAGTCCCAACAATTAACCTGTGTTATCCTTGCCCATGGATACAGAGACAGGCCCACCTCTTCAGCCAGGCACTCACCATAGTCCTGGCCTGCCTTTCCCCTTTTCCCTCATAGCTGCTTCAGTATGTAGATGGCCCCCTCCTTTACAGTCCTTCCCTCTCTGATAGATCATCTGACACAACTTCACTCCTCAAATTCCTCAGCTCTAGGAGTTACCAGTTCTCACCTTCCAAAGTTCAACTCTCCTCTCCCCAAGTTACCTATCTTGTATTCTCTAATCACCCCAAGTCATGAACACCTCACTTTAGAGCATTTTGCTCATTTCCTCTCCATGTCTCCACCCTCAACAAAATTGGCCAATCAAAACTACCAATCAACGGGCAGAACTGGTAGCCCCCAACAGAGCCTTCCATATTTTCAAAAATAGGTCCCTAATGGTATACACAGACTCCAAATATGCTTTTCATAATCTTAACCCACTCATCTATCTGTAAGTAACAAAGATTTCTAAACCCCAAAGCAACTCAATTACTAGCTTTTCGTGTATCCATAACCTCCTCAAGACTTTTGTCTTACCCTCTCAGATTGGCTTGCTTCATTGCAAAGCACATCAAACTGATCCCTCCACTGCCAGTAAAGGCAATAATCACATCGATGTGGCAGCCCATCAGGTAGACTTATGTCTCTTATGACTCATCATCTCACTGAAATGAATGATAAGTAGCTTGGATGGTGGTGCTGGTTACCCACGTGGAAAGACCACAGTCACAACATAACCCAGTATTAGTTTTAGAGCTTTATTAGGAGGAAGAGGGGGTGGGGGAGAAGAACCAGGCCAGGGAAAGGAGCATGTGCAATGAGAGGGAAAGATGGTGGGGAGAGACAGAGCAGAATACACATACAGAGAGAGGGTGGGGTCTGAGTCATGGCTCTTTAAGGCAGAGATGAACTTACAGAGCCACACCACGCATGCGCAGATTGTGTGACCACGCAGTGCATATGTGATCACCAGTGCACACTGATGATGTAAGACACAAGACCCTTTGCTTATCTCCCAAACTGTGCATGTGCAGTCATGCAGCTAGAGTGAGGGCAGAATTCTAACACTGACCTCCCTCTGAGCTACCCTATTGCATGACCCAGATTATAACATACCTACCCTTCTTTCAGTGAAGGGCATCATTCATTACTTACATAACAGACTTCACTCTAATATCAGTTCCCTCCAGTCCTTTCTCCAAAGCCACCTGACTCTCACCCTGGCACGTTAGACTGTCGTGCATAACCTAAGCCAAACCTGTGATGTATATTTCCTTACTAACCCCACCTCCACCATTTGATTTCCTACTTTTCCCACTCACCAGGCCTGAAGACGGCTTCCTGACAACAACTGGCAGATTGACTTCACTCATGTGCCCACTGTAAAATGCTGTAAATATCTTTTAGTCTGCACTGATACATTCTGTGGTTGGGTTGACGCCCACACAATTACAAACAAAAGGGCACTGCCTGTTATCACCTTTTATTCTCTAACATAGTTTCTAGCTTCAGACTGCTTCTTCCCTCCCACCAGATAATGGCCAAGAATTCACTTCTCAAGCTACCCAGGGCCTGCCTCATTCAGGCTCTGCAAATACCCTGACATTTTCATATCTGATACCATGCACAGTCCTCTAGCAAAGTAGAATGCACCAACAGAACCCTAAAAGAATTACTAGCCAAACTTGCTCTAAAACTTCATCTCAGCTGGATTAAACTTCTACCTCCAGCTCTTCTTCATCTTCACTTTGTGCCTCCAAACCCTTCAACATTTCTCCCTCTGAGTTGATGTTTGGGATATCCCTTCTTTCCCTGGGACTACATCCTTCCCACTCCCCCATTTCTGATAAACTTCTGCCCCCTTTCTTACAGTAGGCAATCTGTTCACTCATCTGGACACATTTCAAACACCTTCTTCATCACCACTCATAAATCCTCCAACTTGTCCTATATAGCTGGGAGATCAGGTTCTACACACACACACACACACACACACACACACACACACACACAAACACACAACCAACTCTGCCTCTCTAACCCAACTGGCAAGAGCTCCTCAGGCATTATCAATCTCTCAGTTCTGAAGATAATGTCATTCCCACATCTGGCCTATGAACATCTTACCTGCAGACAGAAACAGTTCCTTGATGGTTTCTAGGGAAGACTTCTGGCTTCTAAATATGCCCTCTGTGAGCCAGGTGACCTCTATGGGACAATTACAGTTCTGTGGCTCCAGGGATTCTTCTGATGCCTCAATCCAGAGCTTATTGAATTTTGAAATTTCCTCTTGAGTCTCTTACTCTTCTCACCTCCTCCTTCACTGGCCCTGCCTTCAACACTTTAGATTAATAATTCTCTTTTTCTTGATCTTTGCCCCTGATCAGCAAAGGGGAGCCAGAAGAACAATACCCACATAGCCAGTGACCCAATAACGAAACAAAATAGTGGGGATGAAGGGTTCCAACAGGCCCAAACATGGTGCCAGCAGGCACTACTCTCCCTTTTTTGCTAAACCACTGGACTCCCTTATTGGCCACATCCTTATTCCTGAAGCTGACTACCAAGGTCTAGTTATCAAAATTCCTTATTTGGCTATACTTACCAATATGTCCAATCAGGACTTACCAACTCATCCTAGAATGAACTTCCCCCTTTTCTCTTAAAAAAGAAAGAAAGAAAGAAAGAAAGAAAGAAAGAAAGAAAGGAAGGAAGGAAGGAAGGAAGGAAGGAAGGAAGGAAGAAAGAAAGAAAGAAAGGAAGGAAGGAAGGAAGGAAGGAAGGAAGGAAGGAAGGAAGGAAGGAAGGAAGGAAGGAAGGAAGGAAGAAAGGAAGAAAACCACTCCTACAGAATGACCTGTTGCTGTTTCTGCCCCATATAGATTCAGCCACCCTGTCTCTCTTCTTTCTTAATAAAGAATCTCTTCTCACTGGAAATTGGTGTTTGGGTATAGAATGTGCCTAACATGGTGTCCAGAAGGGAATATCCCAGGGTACGTGGGTCCCTTCAAAACCTATGAGCAGTCAAGACAATAGTGGTTCCATTGTAGATACTAAAGTTAAAGGAACAGTAACACAGATTCTTCTGTAATCATCAAAGCACATAGTATCATTACATATTTTTAGATAGCTACCTATGAGCATGATTGGCTGTCATGTGAAGATTACTGGGAATGTCTGATGATGACTAGATTGTTAAATGTCATTTACCAGGGGTATCCCATTAGGCCACTTAACCACAGGCATGCTCCTTGGATCCTTGTCACCAGCCTCATCCATCTCCAGCTGCTTCTCAACTCACTTCAGACAAACACCACATCTACCAGCCCCTCTCTCTTTTAGAAGATGGCAACTTGCCAGTGTTTTCCTAAGACAGTGGGAGACCTTTGTGCAACAGTTTTCTCCTCTGAATGATTTACATTCATTTTATTTTCTTCTCTCTCCTTTTCTCACTCTTTTCTTCCTATTTAATCTACACTTCCTTCATTTTTGAAAATGTCTGTATGCATATGTGTGTGTTCATATGTGAACAAATATAGGAGAACATGTGCCATGGAGGTCAGAAGACAACATTGGCCTGTTGGTCATTGACTCCCATCTTGTTTGATGAAGGGTCTCTTGTGTTTTATGACTACATGCTCCAGGTCATCTGGTTCAAATGATTCCAGAGATTTTCCTTCCTCATCCTTCTGTCCCTCCCAGCAAGTAATGGGATTACAGACAAGTGCTGCTACAACTGACCGACTTATCCAGACTCGGGTCATCCTGCTTACATAACAAGTCGTTTACACACCTAGCCACCTGACCAATTCACTTCTCCCATTTTAAATTCAGGCTTGTTAGTTCTCCCATAGGCCATGTCACCTGGGGTGATGAATCAAGGTTTACCCCCTAATTCAGAGTCCCACTGCTGTAGCTGAAGGTGCTCCTCTCCCCCTAAAGCCAGACTTCAGGGTTCAAAGCAGTGGCTGTTTCTTTTCTGAGATCCCAGAATCTAGAGGCCAACCTGTCCTCTCAGCAAATACAAGGTTATTGGCATTTCCTTGTCTGCTGCTGGCTTTACTCACTCATCTCATATCTGTGAAAAACAAAGGTCTTACCTCAAAGGGAATGACAACAGCCCAGATATAAAAATATCTCTTGTATTCTAAGATACTCGAATGTTTGCTGGACCTCATAGTCACAGTTAATAATACAGCTTGAGGTCACTTAAGACGTAAGACTGCCATTCTATTGCATACTCAGACTATTTGTTTAACTTTCTTTTAAGAGATATAAACATAACAAACAACATAACAATCAACCTTACCTTGGCTTTTCCATGTAATCAACTTTTATAACCTAAGCTAATGCATAGCTGTAATCTTAAATTATCAATTCTTCCATGTCTCATGGAATACTATGCATGTGTATCATTTGATGAAAGCAACAAATACAGAAGTTAAAAACAACTTTCTAAAAGTCTACCAACAATATTGAACACAACATTTATAAATATTGGTTGATAAACAATGATGTTTGTAATACTGTTTGTTACCTGGGTCAGTTAGAGGCAGTTACTTAGTACCTTGTAAAACTCTGTTAAGGATTTCTGTAAAGTATCCCACTCCTTCCTCATGGGATGCTTTCTGTGCTGTTCAATAAACATAAAATAAAACCCTTTATTAGGAACAGACTCACACATAGAGACATACACAAGGGCAGACATAGGCATAAGGAAAGAAGACAGCCTTCAAGAGTGCACAGTTCCAGATTCATGCAACATACAGACAGAAGACAGGAAGTACAGGGAACATGAAGAAGAAAATTCAAACCTGGACTCACTCTTGGTTAAATGACTCCAAGGGGAAGCGCTTTTACTTCTTTCCTTAATGTGACACCAATGCTTTATTGGTGACTCAGGGCTAATTGCCAATGTGTTTAATTAATATAGTGTTATAACATGGTCTTATGAAGATTTTATAGGAATAGAACAAAGGAAGTCGTAAATCACAGATACAATGGGAGAAACATAAGAAAGGGAGGCTACAGAAAGTGCAAAATCTCTTATATAGCTTTCATATACTATCTGTTGATGTTCTTAGCTCTTGGTTTGGTTTAAACTTGGTGTCTGTAAAATCAATATATTCCAAAATGATAGTTACAAGGATTTTGTGTCAGACACAGAAATTAAGATGAGATGGCTATTAAAAGGACAAAAATATCTCAAGATACGTCTGGCTCTGAATTTGCAGCATTCCTACTCTCCACCATGTGTTTCAAAACATTCGTTTCAGTTCTGTCTATGTATGACTGTCTGCAGTGTATTTACACTGCCTGTTTGCCTGCTGCTTATTGTCAGTAGAAGGTGTCAGGTCAATGGGAGGGGAGGTCAGCTACTCACAAAGCAGAGACTATGAGAGATGTAAATTCTCAAGTCTGCCATGTGAATTGGGCTGCAGTAGGAGAGCCTCCAATTTACACTCTCTCTGCATAATGTCTGGCTGCGGGTCTCTGCACTCATCTGCTGCCAGAGGAATTCTCTCTGATGACTACTTGACAAGGAACCAGTCTATGGGTATAGGAGAATACCATTAGGAATAATTTCACTGTTTTTTGTTTGTTTGTTTGTTTGTTTGTTTGTTTTCCAGTCTTCTTTGATTCTATACTAGGTCTCTGGGCCATCCATTCTCCATATCCTGGCCATCCAGGTAGTGTCAAGCATGGGCTTCCTCTCATGGCATGGCCCTCAAGTTAACTCAGATATTGGTTGGCCACTCCCATACGTTCTGCACCGCCATTGCCCCAGCACATCTTGCAGGTAGGACTGATGTTAGGCCAAGGCTATTGTGGCTAGGGTGCTGTCCAGTTTTCTTCTTCCCTGGCCTGCAGAGCACCTTCTCACATGAGCGTTTAGAACATAGGGGTGAAGGCTACATGTAGGCAGCAGCTTGACCTCTCAACTTTCAATGAGCTCTGTGATATAACAGGCTCTTTTGGGCCATCAACCAGCTCCCAAATCATGACAGGGAGACTTATCATTAGCTATAAATGCTTGGCCTTATCTTATGCTTGTCCCACAAACTCTTATAATTTAATTTAACCTGTTTCTCCTCATCTATGTTTTCCCTCAGGGCTTTTTACCTTTCTTTCATTCTGTATGTCCTACTCTGCGTCTGGCTGGCTGGAGGCTGCCTGACCAGCCCTGGGCACCTCCCTCTCTTTCTCCCTCATTCTCTCCTTTACCTCTGAGCCTAGATTCCTCTTCCTCCTTATTCTCTCTGCCCAATAGCCCCATCTATTCCTCTATAGCCTAACTATTGGCCATTCAGATTTTTATTAGACCAACTAGATACCTTAGGAAGTCAAGGTAAAGCAGCAACATCTCTATGCATAATAAAACAGTTGCAGAATGACCAAATCTAACACATCATTACATAGTTACACAAATGCACAATATACAAATGTAACATGTCTTTTCATAGTTAAAGTAATATTTCACACATTGTGATGTTGTCCTCTGCAATGGTCCCTGCTGTCAGTTTCTGGAGAGTGATCTCCTGTCTTATCATCAGCCTGGATTGTTTAGGCATCACCATGGGATTCCCTCAGCCAACAACTCAACATAATGTAACACAGTCCCACTGCTGGAAGCCTTGCCTAGCTAGAAAAGATTAGAATCCTTATCCTCCATTACTAGGATTCCTCCCCAGGGTCACCCTCATAGATTCCAGGAAGTTTCCACTGCACTAGGTTTCCACACTGCCTCCCCCACTGCCCCAAATGCTCCTCAATTCCAGCTGTCTCCCTCCACACTTTCTCTTTCCATCACTCCCACAACCTGATCCTTCCTGCCCCTGTTCCCACCTGCCCCCAGTCCACTCACAAAATGTGTTCTATTTCACCTTCCCAGGGAGAACCAGGCACCCCCTAGAGCCCTCCTCTTTATCTAACCTCTCTGGATCTGTGGATTGTAGCCTGATTATCCTTTACTTAACAGCTAATTTCCACTTATAAGTGAATACATACCACATTTGGCTTTCTGGGTCTGGGTTACCTCAATCTGGATAATTATTTTCTAGTTGCATCTATTTGTCTGCAAATTTCATGATTTACTTTTTAACAGCTGAGTAATAATCCATTGTGAAAATGTACCACATTTTCTTTATCCAGTCTTCCTTTGAAGGACATCTAGGTTGTCTCAAGTTTCTAGCTGTTATGAATAAAGCTGTTGGCCGCCCTAGTTGCCAGCTAGCAGGGAAGACTCCTGTAGGCAGGCTTCCCCACCAAAACCCCCATTAGACCCTGCAATCTACAAGACCCATGCCCTACCCCAAACCTACCCATACACTTGTGACCCCAGTGACTTCCCAAGACATGGAATCTGCTAGATCTCATTGGACCAAGAGGTGAGTGACTCTTCTCCCACCCAGAGCATTTTCCCTCTAGGACCTAGGCTCTGGAATACAACTAGTCCCTGGGAACCCCCACCATCTCTGCCCCAGGTGCTGGCCAGCAGGGAAGATTCCTGTAGGCAGGCTCCCTCCTGCCCCCCTCAAAGATCCTGCAATCTACAAGATCCATGCCCTACCCCAAACCTACCCACCCACCTGAGACCCAAGTGGCTTCCTGAGACATATAATCCACCAACTGCCATTGGACCAAGAGCTCTCATTGGACAAAGAGAGGCTTCCTGAGACACAGATTCAGCCAGCTTGGACTGGACCAAGATCAGCTCCCTGAGACACAGAATCCACCACCTCTAATTAGACCAAGAGCTAAGATTAGACCCAGGGGGTCCCCTGAGACACAGACACAGATGGACCAAGAGCAGCTCATTCAGAAACAAGCATCTGTTGCACCTAATGGAAGAAGAGATGGGTAGATGCCAGTACAAAAATACATACAACAACATAAAGGGCAATATGGCATCACCAGAAACAAGTCGTTCTACAACAGCAATACTGGAATATCCAAAGTGGTAGTAGTAGTAGTAGTAGAAGAAGAAGAAGAAGAAGAAGAAGAAGAAGAAGAAGAAGAAGAAGAAGAAGAAGAAGAAGAAAGCGACATTATAAATAACTTTATGAGCCGGGCGTTGGTGGTGCACACCTTTAATCCCAGCACTCGGGAGGCAGAGCCAGGTGGATCTCTGTGAGTTCAAGGCCAGCCTGGGCTACCAAGTGAGCTCCAGGAAAGATGCAAAGCTACACAGAGAAACCCTGTCTCGAAAAACCAAAAAAAAAAAAAAAAAAAAAAAAAAACCACCTTTATGAAGATGATAGAGGCCTTTAAAGAGGAAATGAAAAATTCCCTTAAAGAATTTGAGGAAAAGACAAAAATTGGAAGAAATCAATAAGTCCATTAAAGAAAGCCAAGAAAACCATGAAAAAGCAATTAAACATGTGAAGGAAATAGTTTAAGACCTGAAAATTGAAATAGAAACAATGAAGAAGACACAAATTGAAGGAATGCTGGATATAGAAAATCTGAGCAAATGAACAGGAACTATAGATGATCTGTGGGATCCACAGAAGACGTGGATGTGTGAGTGGGTAGAGAAGATGCAGCTGGTGTTCTGACAAAGAGCTAGGGGGAACCCCAGGAACTGGGTTTGGGGGAACAAAAAGAGTGAAGAAGGTCACAGGCAGCCTACCTGTTCTTCTGGCAGACATGACCTGTGCTCTTTCACCACAACTTTAAGCATGTCTTTGACCCAACACAAGGGAGGCAAGTGGAACTCCGTGAGTTCAAGGTCAGCCTGGTCTACATAGTGAATTCCAGGAGATCCAGAGTTCCATAGTGAGACCTTGTCTCAAGAAAACCAAAGCCCCAAATCAAAAAATGTCCTCACAGTGTATTTTTACATCATCAACTTTTGAGTGTGAATGTTTTCATATTCTTGGGTGTTAAAACAGTATTCCTAGAAAACCAGAAGTAGAGATTGAAAATCAATAAAGCAGTACCTACCAGAGGATGCCCTGACAGACAGACACTGATACATGACTATGGAAATGGTGTTTTTGGTTTGTTTGTATTTCTTCTATCACTTCAGAGAATTGTTCTTCATGATATATAGTAATTTCCTTCCCTAAAATATTGGTGCAAGGAACCAGCCCCCTGTTTGGAAGCACAATGAGCCCTGGAGAGAACAGTATTATTAATAAAAGCCAGCTGTACTGAATTACAACAGCTCTGCCATCTAATGGCTCTATAGACTTGGGGAAGGGGCAGGTGGAATTCATCCTAAAAACTCTTCAGTGATTTATTTTTATTTTTGTTTATATATAATTGCATATGTATGTGCATATGTACACACCCACATGTGTGTGGGTGCAGGGGAAAGGCCAGAAGATGATGTCAAATGCCCTAGAACTGGACTGTAGGGGGTTTTGAGCCACTCCAAGTAGGTGTATGGGTGATTTCATACCACAGTGCACGTGTGAATGTTATAGGGTAAGGTTTTGTGAGGTTGGAACTCTCTTTCCACTGTAAGTTTTAGAAATCAAACTCAGGTTCTCAGACTTGTGAATCAAGAGCCTTTACCTCCAGATCCATCTACCAGGCCTAGATTTATTGCATGAATCCTAATTGGTATTAATAAAAACCTGGAGCCAGACGTCAAGGTAAATGCTGAAAGATCAGAGTATGCCACAGCCACCACCTTTTCCTCACTAACTTTTCAGCCTGAAAGAGACTGAGCTCCTTTCTCCTCCTGCCTTATATTCTTTCTCTGCCCAGCCATATTACTTCCTGTCTCAACCTCCCTAGGGCTGGGATTAAAGGCATGTGTGCCTCTCAAGGACCAGGAGCAAGGGCATGAGATCCAAGTGCTGGGTTAAAGGTGTGTGCCAACACTGCTGACCTCTATGGCTAACTAGTGGCTGGCTCTGCCCTCTGATTTTGAGGCACACTTTACTTATTAGAGCATACACAAAATATCATCACACAGACTTATCTTCAGGCTCACTGTCCTCATAGCAGGAATGTAAATAATACTTGTTCTGTGTAGAATGCAGATCAGGACAAGGCAGGCAGAGTTTTGGATGGAACAAGTGCTTATGAGTGGCAGCTGCTACTGCTGCAGACACCAGCAGCAGAAGAATATTATAAAGTGCTGCTCCTCAAGGGATCCATGATCTGACATTCCAGAAATCCTCACAGAGTTGCGCAGTTTTTATCAGCACCCCTCTTCATTGGCAGAAACACGCAACTAGCACAGACTGCTGCTTCGGAAGTAGAGCACCGGCTTCCAGCTCCTTGGCTACATCCCAGTCCCAGTCTCACTAACTAACTACAGCTTCGTGTTCCCCCCACAGCTCCCAGCACTCAAAAGCACACCAACTTGTTTTCCTTGTACACATGGGAAGGAATGCATGGTTGTTGATGCCAAAAAACAGCCCCCAGTCATTGTATCCAGATGAGTTAGGGATTGCACCTCAGATTCCAATAGGTAAGTCTATGTGTCAATCTTTAATAAAAGAAAGGAAGGGAGGGAGGGAGGAAGGAAGGAAGGACAGAGGGAGGGAGGGAGGGAGGAGGGAGGGAGAAGGACAGAGGGAGGGAGGGAGGGAGGGAGGAGGGAGGGAGGGAGGGAGGGAGGGAGGAAGTCCGAAATATAAGGTGACTCTGTGTTTGTTGTTTCTCATCTATTTTAATGGAAGTTACATTTGAATGACAGTGGTTCTATGTAATATCTTGCAGTTTTCTCAAAATACTCAGGTAAGAGGCAATATGTGAATGGTTTATACACATTGATAGGATCAATGCTTGAGTCAACACTGAAAACATTTATGAGCCTGAGGAAGTCGAGGTTTGAAGGGTTCACATCACTTGTCAAATGTTGCATAGCTAGAAGGGACAAAGTCAGTTCAGGTCGTTCTCATCAGAGCCAGCATGTTGTGAGAGTTGAGGTGCATGCTATGCGCACATGTGTGGAGGTTGGAGGGGGGTACCGAGTATCTTATTTCATGGCTTGCCAGCTTCTTGTGTGAGATAGGATTTCTACTGAACCCAAATTCACTGATTCAGGGATTCAGATGGGAGGTGGCCAGCAAGCCCCAGGAATCTTCTTATCTCCACTTCCCCAGCACTAGGGCTATAGGCAAGAACCTCCACACTCAGCTGTTTTTACACAAGTACTGGGTAACCAAGTCAAGTACACATGCTTACATACTGAGTCATTTTCCTAGTTCCAGATTTAGTTGGGTTTTTGTTGTTGTTTTGTTTTTCTCTAGTATACAGTACTCAAACAATGTGATCACTTATATATGACCTTAATTTTTTAAAGCATAATTTGCCAATCAAATACTCTGCCGTCTTCTCATTGCCTCAAAGATGGATGTCACATGTCTACATTATTTATAGGTTTAATCCAAACTTTGACTCATCGAATTATCTGTTTTTCATTTCACCAAGCAACGGGCAACTGGCATTCACCAAGACCACTTCAATCTCTCTTGTGGCACCTGTGATCCACAATACACTCAGCACTGGAAAGTTTAAATCAAATCCATCACGTGACAGGATGAATTCCAGAGCTCACCAAGGGCAGTTTAACTATAGCAAGTGTTAGGGAAAACATGACATATTAGGGATCTCTGTTAGTATCTAATTTCTTTCCTTTTAAAAGAAGAACTATGTTCAATTCACCTGCACTATCAAGTTATTTCATTAAATGTTTTGCCTACGTTAAAAAATTGAAAGAGTACACTTTTTATAGCTCACTGGCTTAAAATTTTTTTAAATACACACTGTTTGCTAGATGTAGAGAAATTCATAGTAGAATTCTTTAGCTCATATATTAAAACATATATCAGGATGCCACTATTTTGTACAGGTCATCTTTTTTAGAAATACACTCACTAATGGTTATGCTTGATGCAAGAATGTCCAGAGAACTACAAAGAAGGAATTAGAAAGTCAGAGATGACATCCAGGGAGGTAAACTGATCTCAGCTAATGTGCATAGTCATGTTACAATTACAGTTTTCAATCATAGTCTCATAAATTACCTGATTATCATTCTGAAAATAAATTTGCTTGACTGTGGTGATAATTACAGAGGCAAGAGAGTGATGTAGTTGGGCCTACTCTTTCTTGTACCCGAAACAATTATCTTTTTATTCAGACCCTGTTTATGAAGAGATAAAATGCTCTTTAAATGGACATAATAGCCAGTGTCAGAGCAAATGATAGTGATTATTTTTGATAAACTCTTTGAAGGATGCTATTCGTAATGTAGGAGATATCAGCATAACAACTAAATGTGATGGTCAATACAACCTTGCTGATTGTTTAAAGTTTTACTAGCATATATTAATGCATTTCATTATAACATTTTAGTATGTGCATAGGGTGAATTTGATCATATTCACAGCTCCATAGCCCATTCTTGTCCCTCCATCCAATCACACAGATCTTTCTCTTCCCAACTTGTCTACCTTCTACTCTCACATTAAAGAGGTGGTGAACCAATGCAGTGTGTGAGGGGCATGGGCAGAAGGGCTATTCCCAGGGACATGGAGGAAAGTAGCTCCAGAAGGGCTTACATCCCCTGGAAGCCTATCATCTCCTTGGTGTATAGCATACACTGCCTGTACGTCATGGGAAAGTTGCCTGACTTGTAGAGGGCTATGGAACAGCTCACTGCTGCTATATTGCTGTTAGATATACCATCCTGTTAACTCATGAGAAACAGAAGTGGAAAGCCTAAGTTTGAAATGTAATTTGTTGGAATAATTATAAAAAAATTACAATTAATTCCTTTACTCTCTTTAACTGATTAGCACATTCCACCTCACCTGACCTGTACAAGTGATTCTTTAAATATGCTTAATATGTAATGTCAACTTTATGTTTTATGAAAAAACAGTGTTTTGCCTGTGTATTTTAAATTTAGGTAAATAGTATATTGTTAAGCTGCCATGGATATCACTCTATATAAATAAAACACTGATGGCCAGTGACCAGGCAGGAAGTATGGGCGGAACAAAGAGAGAGGAGAATTGGGGAAACAGGAAGAAGGGGGAGAGACACTGCAGGCACCGCCAGGACAAGCAGCATGTAAAGACGCCGATAAGCCACCAGCCATGTGGCAAGGTATAGATTTATAGAAATGGGTTAATTTAAGATATAAGAACAGTTAGCAAGAAGCCTGCCACGGCCATACAGTTTATAAGTAATATAACTGTCTGAGTGATTATTTTATACATGGATTGTGGGACTGCGGGGATTGGTGGAACCTGGAGAGAAGCTCTCCAGCAACATTAAGCAACATATGTTTATATGTTTATACTATGCTTATACATCACTTAAAATTTAAGGCTCATTTTCATTTCTGCAAATTTTTGAACTCTACTGGTTTTAATTGCTACATAAAACTAAAAATTTCACCATGCATTCTCCTGGTTTCAGTCCCTATATATACATACACTCAGTAGGTTTTTGTGTCTGCTCCTTTAGAGACCTGTGTGAGAATTTATGTGGCATATGTATATACATATTTATAGGTCTACAATTGAGACAAAACCCAGGAAAGGCTTCAGCATTGAATCTATCTGCTTATGCCACTCTAAACCTGCACGCTGATATGATCTATGCCCTTTCTTCTCATGTTTTCTTGATTATCATGACATGGTGACTGAGAGTCCAATGCTCTCCACCCTACAATGACTGTTCAAACCTTTTACTTTTCAAGTTTTTTAATCTTTGTGTGTGTGTGTGTGAAAGCACACACATGAGCATATGCACTTATGTCTATACACAGACTGACAAAATGAGAGTGATCCCAGAACCTGTGAAGGAAGGAAAAAACTTACTTCTGAAAGCTGTCTTTTGATTTTCATGTGTGTTGTGGAACAAACCACACACACACACACACAACACACACACACACACACACACAGAGAGAGAGAGAGAGAGAGAGAGAGAGAGAGGAGAGAGAGAGAGAGAGAGAGAAGTTTTAGTTAGTTGTCTGTTGTTGTAATAAGTACTACCACAAATAATAGATAAAGTAAGAAAAGGTTTACTTTGGCATATGGCATTGGGGATAGTGTCATCACATTGGGGAGGCACAGCAGCACAGGAAACTGGCTAGTCACATTTTATCTGTTTACAGGAACTGAGATGAGACCACAAAGTCTCAAAGCCAGCTCCATGATGGACCTCCTGCAAGGCTGCATATTCTAAAGGTTCCATATCTCCCAAATAGTACCACCAACTGATGAATAAGTGATCTAATATGTGAGCCTATGGGGACATTTCACATTCCAACAACCAAAATAGAATAAAGAAAGAAAATGATGCAGAATGCCATGAAATTAATCTTGTGGTATTTTTTATGCTTTTTCTCTGACTGGCTATGCTCTAATCTCCCCTAAAACAAACAAAGCATAGTTTGATTAGAAAACCACAGAGCAGGCTAGATGATCCTTGAACTCAAATCTAAACATACATTTACTATTTTAAGGGGAGTTAATGTTCTTAAGCTAAGAAATTACTAAGCAATTACTGGCTAAGCCAATGAACACACCAACTTGTAATTGCTTGGTTCAATTACATCACACAGATGAAACAGGATTTATGTATAGAAAAAGTGACTACATTTGTGGAGCCTGTATGGACTTCTTTCATTATTTGTTTCTAATTGTTCTTAATACCCAGCACATCTCAGATCTTTTATTTATTGGTGGGTTTGGGTTGAGGTTTCCCCTTCTTTGTGTGTGTGTGTGTGTGTGTGTGTGGTGTGTGTGTGTGTGTGTGTACACATGTGAATTTTTAAATGTTTGTATAAGAGCCAGGTGACAATTACCAAGTTTCATCATCCTTTTTGTATTTTGAATCAAGATCTCTTACTGACCTGAAACTGAACAAGAAGACTATATTTGTTAGATGGTGAGTTTCAGGGACCCACCTATTTCTACCTATAGTGCTATCGCACCCTGACTTTTTTTTTAAATGGATTTTGGATATTGAACTTAGTCCTCATGCTTTACCGATGAAGCTATCTCCATAGCTGCAAACACGGATATTCAGCTATTAAATTTTGCATTCCAGTCTTAGTTCAGGCTAGTAAACATAACATTAATCAAGTCTCCCAATTGTTAATCTTCTAGTATAACTCAACTCACATGTCTGAGTCATTGATATTTGCTATACAATATTTTTGTTTAGTGCACATAAATGGGCCTATGCCCCAGAACAGTCAGCTAATGAATGTTATACTTCCTATAATAAACAGCAGTCTATCAAATCTTTATCTGTAGGAATGGTGCTTTTCATGCTTATGTCCTAGTGATTGCATAAGATGTTCTGCTGATTGGACAACTTCTGCGAATTACAGGACAGGTTAAATTAAAATAAAAAACAACTACTTTTGAAAATCTTGTTTGTGGCAGCAAAAAGACAAAAATACCTAATATGTGGCTCCTCAGCAAAGTGCTATCTCACAAGCATAAGTTGCATTTCTATAACCCACATTAAGTAAAGTTAGCTATTGTGCCACACACATCACTGCGGACATAGACACATGCAGATGCTCATTCAGCTTAGCCTACTACAAAAATGACATGTTAGTGAGAAGCCTCCAGAACACAAGTGGATATCATCTCATGATCAACACTCAATTTTGTCCTAGGAACTGCATGAGCGTGAGCACATGCATGCGTACACACACACAGTGGGGGGAGCAAAGAACATACACACAAATATGCACACATGTACATTTAAAATGGACAAAATTTAAGCTAGTAAAACAAAATAGACAAAAAAAGAAGGTTGGTGAAATGCAATGCCTGATCTTCCTTCACAGACACATTTCACAGCACTCCAACCACCTGAATTTGGGATCTGACTTGAACTTCATCTTGAGTGTCTAATGCTTTTTGAAATGTTCCATGCTATGTAGACCGGGGCCTCAAAAACATGAGCACATTTTTTCAAAGTACCAATAATAAGCTCAAAGAACTCACAGAATTTTGGCCATTTTTCTTAAGTGATTCTCAGCATAAGTCAGTTAATAACCAGTGATCCACCCTTCACAGATAAGTAACGCAGTGTTTATACTTATGCACTGAAGGAAAAGTATTGACTCAGGCCTGCTGAGACCAAGTTCTCAGCACAAAGGAGATTTATTTGCCCTAGAAGGACAGAGGTGGGAAATAAGGCACAAACACAGGAGAGAGAGGATTAGGGAGAAGGGGAAGGGAACAAGGGAAAGGTGGCGGGCAAATTTATCCAGGAGTAAAAGGACTATCTCTGGAAAAGGGGAGACAAACATGGCACATAGGAAAATGGTGGTTTATAAAGATAACCAGTTAAGGAGAAACCACATTAGGATGAAATGTTTAATCTTACTTGGCATGTTAATTGGGGCAATCAAAGGGGGCTTTTGATTGCTGGACTTCCATACTCTAATTACTGGACCTTGGTAGTCAGCCTCAGAAGGAGGAAGTGACCAAATAAGGGAATGGACCTTGGGGAATAGTTTAGGAACATAACCTAATGGTTTTTAGTAAGGCATAGGGAATAAAGGAGAAGGGCAAGACCTGCCAGAGCCAGGCTCACCACTCCTGAGCTGGCCAGAGTCCCTTCATGCACAACAAAGAGAAACAGATTTCTATGCTCAAGGATGTGGAGACTAAATTCTAAGTGACACACTCTTCTTGTGTACTAAACCTTAGCTTTGTTTCACCACCTTCAAAGGAGCAAAATGGCCAATGACTTTCTCTGCACATTGACAGCACACATAATCTGCAGAACCCCGCCAAGGACAAGGTCAGGTCCTGACCCTGAAAAGCTTCCCGTGCACAAGGAAGAGATCATTTGTCATTCTCAAGAGCCTGATCGTGGGGCTGACATGTTTAAATTACAGTTGTCTGCTTAACTTTGCAATCATCTTTAGAGTCTTCATATATTATCTGTATGTGCTTGTATGTTCATGTGTGGGAACCACATGCATAGATATATTCATATATGTGTGGACACTGGGGTCCATGTAGAGTACTGTTTCCCAGGAGTCATTCACCTTACCTTTTGAGATAAGGCCACTCGCTCAGATCTGTTGCTTGTCAACTAACCCACAGAGGTCCAGGTACTTCCAAGACTTCACTCCTCCAGATCTTGGATTACAGCTATACATCACCATGATTGGCTTTTTAACTTGGGTCCTGTGATTTGAGCTCTATTCTTTAGAGTTGGGTAGTGAGCATTTTCCTGAATGAACTATCTTCCCAAGCCCTAAAATTGATGTCTAATTATTCATTTCATCTGGCATATGTCATATAACATTTACCATATAAAGTGGCTCCTAAAGTTAATTGCATAGAAACTATTTTAATTTGTACTGACATTGTCCTTTAAATAATTAATATATATTAAAGAAAATGGAGCATCTCCAAGAAAGGAAAAGGAGTTTGCTGCCACTGTTGCTGCAGAAATGCAGTGTCTCGAACAGGGTGGCTTATGGGCGAGTTCCTTCCCCTTTTGGAACTAAAAATAACAATGAGATTACAGATGACTCAAGTTCTGGTTGAGGTCCTTGAACAGAACATAGAGAAGGAAAGTGAACCTGAAGAGTGAAGTATCCTGGCTTTTATCACTGAAAAGTGAGATCTGATCTTTGCCCCCACCATCCCTTAGGCAGGGCAGGATGGGGTGGAGGGAGAGTGTGGGAGAGTGCTGCACACAGTGGGCATAGGGAGATGGCAGAGAGAGATGAAAGAAAGTGGGGTCTCCAAAGCTTCTTTTCTGAGTGGGAAACTCGAGTTTACTGCCCACAGACAAACTCTGAATACATCCGATGTTTTTTATCTTGCTGATGCTTTTCAGCAGTTGAGTGTCTGAGGCAGGCCAGCACAGCTGTCTGTTTGAAGATGCCCTGTTTGTTTTAAGAGCAGGACTCACTCAAAACTTTTTGAACAGGGGTAGTTCAGAAGAACCCCAGCCTACACTTAGAGCGGGGAATAACCCAGTCTTAGAGTTCGACTGCTGTCAGAGTATTAACTGATTATGAACATGAGCTTCTGGGGACAGAACAAAGTAGCTGGGGTGATAGAGAGGTATCACCAACCTGACAACTGGATTGTGTTCCATATCCCAAATAGGTGGGGTATGATGGGACCAAAATATGCCATAATGGCCAGGAATAGAAATGGAGTGCATTGTGTGTGGGTATGAGCGGTGTTCTTGAGAGTACAAGTAGACAAGAATGTAGGAACGTGTATGTGAAGGCCCGAGGTCAACTTCCAACTTATTCCCCAGGCACTCTCTACCATGTTTGCTGAGGCATTGGCTTGGAACTCCTCAGTGGGCATGACTGGCTGGCTGTGAGCCCCTGGATATGGCTGTTTCTCCAGTTGTGTTTGGGCAGGGGCATCCACACCATGGTGCACATTTGCAAGTCAGAGCACTACTTGTGAGACTTGGTTCTCTCTTCTGTCACATGGGTCCTGGGATAGAACTTAGGTCCACAGCCCCTGGATATGGCTGAGATTATTAGTACAGCAATACGCCCAGCTACTTTACAGGGGTTCTAAGGTTAAAATTCAGGTCCTCGTGTACCTGATAGAGGCAAACTCTATTGGCTGAACCTTCTCCTAGCCCTGTAATAAACTTGCAAGGAAATCAGTTAAAACAGACCTGGAGTGAGGAAATTTTAGTGGAGCTATAGACATAATGAAATCTATGAAGTAGTGGTTTAACTCCTCACCTCTGGCAACACTGCTGGCCAAACTGTAATTTTAATAAACCTCAGTGCTGTGGATATCACTCTATATAAATAAAACACTGATGGCCAGTGACCAGGCAGGAAGTATAGGCGGACAAAGAGAGAGGAGAATTGGGAAACAGGAAGAAGGAGGAGACACTGCAGCCACCGCCAGGACAAGCAGCATGTAAAGACCCGGTAAGCCACCAGCCACGTGGCAAGGTATAGATTTATAAAAATGGGTTAATTTAAGATAAAAGAACAGTTAGCAAGAAGCCTGCCATGGCCATACAGTTTATAAGTGATATAAGCGTCTGAGTGATTATTTTATAAGTGGATTGTGGGACTGCGGGGCTTGGGGAACCTGGAGAGAAGCCCTCCAGCAACAAATGGCGCCCAACGGCTCGAGTTTCCACCTTAAACCTGAGAATATTTAATAACCAATTCTAAACAGAGCCAAAACCAGGTTCCTGCTTCTTGTCTCATACGGGCAGCTAGACGCCAAAAACGGGTTTGAACACTGGCGGGTTCCTGGCGTGCGTTTGACCGGCAGTATGGCGGAAATGAGGTCTGCCAGCGGCACATTAAGCTGTGTGGTAGATTTAGTCTTTACTAGTATTTAAAAAAAAAAAAAAGGTTTCTGGGCTACACGCTGCTTTGATAAAAGCTTAGACCCACTATTTCTGAGACTTGATGACTCCCAGAGCTGGCGGAAAACGCCATGTTGGGAAGCTGAAGTGGGCGGAGCCAGCAGCCACAGCGCCGTTTCAGTCTTACAATGGTACAGTTTAAAGCAATAGGCTCAAGGTAATATAAAAATAAGCCACATAAAGATGGCTACCACACAGAGAATCTGGATTATGTTCTCTTTGATATTCGTAACTAAGAAAAACATTTGATTACAAAAGCTGTTGAGTTATGCCAAAATGTATATTTTAAAGGTACCTTGACTTCAAAATTTGGATTAAGGATATGTTACTTTGGAAAAGAGGTTCTGCTTTTGTTTCCACAGAAAGCCAGAGGCTGTGGACTTTGTTCCAGATTAAGATACATCAGGTTTCACCAGCCAAGACCCCCTGAAAGGTCCGATGACACCATGGCCCAGATGATCCAACATCCAGATCGGTTTCAAGGCAACTGGTTCACACAATACAGCCTCACGGACTACCCCATAGGTCTAAAATTTTCTTTGCGTCCCCATAAGATACAGCGCCCCCTCCAGCAGGAAGTAGTAAGAGATGCTACGCCCAAATTCCCAAATATACCAAGCTGGCTTTAGAGGTGGAATTGGCTCACTCCCCCTCTAAACCCAGACATATTGCTTTAAAAAAAAAAATGGTTAAGAGATTCTTGTGTCCCAAATCAGAAGAGCCCTCTGGTGTGGGACAGAGAAAAACCAATATTTTTATTTAAAACAGGTTGATTATAAATGTGATCTCTTTCTAAAAAAGAAAAGGGGTATATATAGATATATAGGAGGATATGGATGATAAGATAAAAGGGTAGATTAATGAACCTACTTTTAAAGAACAACTTGTTTAAAATGTTTTACATTGGTATAGATTTTAGTTTATGTTTAAAATGTTTTACATTGGTATAAATTTTAGTTTATTGATACAAACTTGAAGTTAATTTTGTTATACTGTATATATATATATATATATATATATATGTATATATATATTATTATTCTTTTGAGGTATTATGTTTAACTCATTTAAAATTGTAATGGATAATTAAAAATAGATTAATAATTAGTCATCTATGATAATCATATTGTAGCCATGTTAGTTAAGTCTTCTAGGTATACATAGATATATTTCAGATAGATAGGTAATCTTCAAACACTTCATAGACCTAGAGAATATGGCATTTAAATAACTTAGAATTCTGTTGACGTGAGACACAATTGCTCCTGGCTGCACCAATTGATCCCGAGAGAATGTTGGGCTTCTAAGACATTTCCATTTGGAAGTTTGTCTTTTTGGCACAAAATGGCCTACTGGGCAAAGAACTGCCCTTGCCTTGAGGCTGACAGTACAAATGCAATGCTGTCCTTTCTGGACAAGCGGGACACAAGGAAAGCGACCACTGTACTCTGCCAAGACAGGGTAAGATGGTCTCTCAGAAATTCCTGCTTCTGAAAATGGTCTGTCAGATACTCTAGGCCTGTAGCCAATTTGAATGCACCAACAATGCTGAGAAACATTAGGTGACTGTCCAGGCTGCCAGCTGTCTTGGTCTACTCTTGCAAGATTCCCGAAAGTTGCTTGCATCCATCTACCATTTCTCAGGTACCATTATGTTCCTTCTCAGGTCTTTGATGTGGTTGAAAACTAGATAGTTGTAATTTCCTCAGTTATGATAAAAGATAAGTTAGATATAAAACCTTAAACTCACAAATATAAGATAGATAGGACATCTTCTTTAATATTGTAACTATAATTCTTGCTCGTAATTGTTTTGTTATATGTTTTTACCATGTTAAAGTTAAAACCTTCCTTTTTAAAAAAAGAAGAAAAGGGGAAGTGCTGTGGATATCACTCTATATAAATAAAACACTGATGGCCAGTGACCAGGCAGGAAGTATAGGCGGACAAAGAGAGAGGAGAATTGGGGAAACAGGAAGAAGGGGAGAGACACTGCAGCCACCGCAGGATAGGCAACATGTAAAGACACCAGTAAGCCACCAGCCACATGGCAAGGTATAGATTTATAAAAATGGGTTAATTTATAAAAGATCCTGTAGCAGGAATCTTAAAGTTCTTATTAATAAATCAAACCCGAGGCCAGTTATTGGGGTCAATGCTGGTAGATCAGAGAGATAGAACAAGCCACAGCTATCTCACCTCACCAGTTCCTCAGCTGGTCCTGTTTCCTCAGACTGGAAGCTTCTGTATCCTCATCCAGAATGAATCTCAGCTGAACTGTGTTGCTCCAAAGCCTGAAAGCTTAACCAGCCACATGCTTAACCAGCCAAATGCTCTAGTTTCTGGTCCTCACGCCTTATATATCTTTCTGCTTTCTACCACCACTCCTGGGATTAAAGGCTGGCTTTCTGGGATTAAAGGTGTGTGTCACCATGCTTGGCTATTGCCAATGTGGCCTTGAACTCACAGAGATCAGAGGGATTTCTATCTCTGGAATGCTAGGATTAAAGGTGTAAGTGCCACCATTTTCTAGCCTTTGTATTTAGTGGCTGTCTGTTCTCTGACCCCAGATAATTTATTAAAGTATACAATATTTTGGGGAACACAATACCACCACATTTCCTCTCTTTTTGTCTAAAATTAAAGAAAACTTATGACTAATACAAGAAAAACTATCCAATAATATATACAATATATACAGCCAAAAATTACATTAATGATGTCTAGTCCATATTAACAATGTCTAGTCCATTAACATTTGACAGATCCAGACAAAAAACTCCATTATATATATTAACAATGTCCAGTCCAGTAACATCTGATAACTCAGACCAAAAATTTTTCATTACTTATTTAAAACAAGTAGTTCCTTTTTAAAGTAGATTCCATAATCTCCCTTTTTATCTTATCATATCCAAGATCCGTTAGCAAGAAGCCTGCCATGGCCATACAGTTTATAAGTATTATATGCATCTGAGTGATTATTTTATACGTGGATTGTGGGACTGCAGGGCTTGGTGGAAGCTGGAGAGAAGTCTCCAGCAACACCTCAGGTGTCTGCAGAGGTCGTTCAGACAGTGAAGCACTCCCATGCTAGCATGAGGACCTGTGTTTCACCATCTAGAACCCATATTTAAAAAGCTGGATATGGTGATGAACTACTATAACCCCAGTCTGGAGGAAGTGGAGACAGCAAGGTGTCTGTGTCTCACTGGCTAGCCAGCCTAGACTAATGGCAAGCTCCAGTTCTAATGAAAGATTCTGCATCAAAAAATAATGTAAAGAGTAAGTGATGAAGTCATCCAATGGAGACCTCTGGCATCCACCTGCATATGTACACATGTGCGCACACACACACACACACACACACACACACACACACAAAGGCACATATAACACACAATACAATTTGGTGGTCTTCAAAGTATGGTCTGTATACCAGCTCCATTATCATTTTCTGACAGCTAATAAGCATCTAGTAGAAATGAATTCAGAGGCTCCATCTGACATTGAGAGCCAGAATTTCTCATTTTAAAGCAGAAGAGCCCAGAAAATCGGTACTTTGACAAATTTTCGGGAGATTTTAATGTTGCTCTTAAAGCTGAGAGCCTTGATTTAGATCCTCTTCATTAAGTAAGTTGATACCATTTAGCTTGAATTTAATAAAAGAAGAAACCCAGTGAGATGAGGAATCCGCTGAGCCAGTAACAATGGGCCTGGAAGAGATGACTGCATCCAGATCCGAGTGGCTTCTCAGCCCTGACGCTTGTCAGCCGACTCCTACATTGCTTACCAACAAGCACCAGGAGTATCAGGAACCTTGGCAACACATGCATGGTTCGCAAAATGTGGCTTCAGTGAGGAACAGAGGCGAGCAAAGGGGTTGATTTCAAGCAAGGTCATGGTTAATGACACTTAGCTCCGAGCCTGTGAACCTAAGTTCTGTCCCAGAACCCATGTGATAGAAGAGAGAACCAAGTCCCATAAGTAGTGCTCTGACTTACACATGTACACCATGGTGTGGATGCCCCTGCCCAACACAACATAAATTAATGCACCCCTCTACCCCAAAACAAACAACAAACAACAGTTGAGAAAAAGGAGCGTGCGGAGATTTTCTACCTCTACAAACTATCTGAAGAATTGGTTTGTGTGGCAGCAGGTGTTGAGCCCAAAGCTTGTTAGCCACTGCAACAGTTCCCTACTGACCCAGAAGTCATTTGGAGTCTGGTAGCTCGGTTGTATTAGAGGGTGTACTGCCTGTGTGCCTGTTAACATATGTGCCTGTTAACATACCTGTGTGCCTGTTAACATATGTGCCTGTTTACATACCTGTGTGCCTGTTTACATATCTTTGTGTCTGTTTACATACCTGTGTGCCTGTTTACATACCTGTGTGCCTGTGTACAATACCTGTGTGCCTGTTAACATACCTGTGTACCTGTTAACATATGTTGCCTGTTAACATACTGTGTACCTGTTAACAATATGTGCCTGTTTACATACCTGTGTGCCTATTAACATACCTGTGTACCTGTTAACATATGTGCCTGTTAACATACCTGTGTACCTGTTAACATATGTGCTGTTTACATACCTGTGTGCCTGTTAACATACTGTGTGCCTGTTTACATACCTGTGTGCCGTTTGTGTGTGCACTGAGGTCCACTGAGGGTATCATTTGTCTGGTACTGTCCCCATTTTTGCAGACAAGGTCCCTCATTTTAACCTGATCTCCAACTTGTTTGTTTAGTGGCTGCTGGTGAGCCTCAGGGCTCCTCCTGTCTCTGCCTCCTAGCACTAATATTACAAGTGTGAAAATACACCTGGCCATTTTACCTGGGTTTAAGGGATCAAACTCAGAGTTTCTGTTTGCAAAGGCCAGCAGTATAACTCCTGAGCCGGCTCCCAGCCCTGCACTGGTGGGCAGCAGGGGCACACTTTTTAAACCTCTTAGGGGGCCTGCTCTTGCACTGCCACATTGTTCTAGATTCACCTTCAGGTTGTGAATGACTGAACTCCATCTCAGTGCCTGTCTACAGGGAACAAGAGCCCATCCAGTCTGATAGTATCCTCCACTGAGACCTGAAAGATCGCATCTGGGCAAGAGTCTGATCCAAGGAAGGGGGGTTGTAGAGATCCTTTGCCATCCTCTGTCTCAGAGCAGCAAGTCATCAAGCCTTGGAGGAGGTCTCCAAGCCATCCAAAGCTAAGGCAGAAGAAACCATAGGTTTGGCTACCCCTCCTGAGCCCAAGTTGAGACAGAGCAGCACCATGGAGCAGGTCGTTGAAAGGCTTATATCTGTGGAGAATGGAGAACTTCTTTTCCCTCTGCAGGTCCTGATCATACTGAACCAGCTGGTGTAGCCTGCTTTGAACAAAGCCTATGAGGCCTTGATGAGGTCACTTTTATGTCAGTGACTCTTCAGATCCTGACTCCTAGGGAGCACTTAGAGAATCAGTCATGAGCCCAGCCTGGGCTTCAGGCAGAACACCCTTCCCAGTTTCCCATAGAGCAGTCTCCAAACCCAGGGAGATGACTCAGTGTGGAAAGGCACTTACTGAGAAGCCTCCTCCTAACTCTTGAGTGTAATCCAGTGGACCACAGGGCAGAAGACAGAAGAGCTGGCGTAAGTTGTCCTCTGCCCTCCACATATACCATGTGATGTACCCCTGCCTCCCCTCATACAAAATAGTTCAATAACTGCTTATGTCCTAAAAAAGAAACTTGATATCAATGTAGACTCAGGACTCCAGGATCAGAAACTGGTGTAGGTGGGCTAGGCAAGGGTTGGGTGCACTGAGTAATCTTCTTTGAGAACTCTGGTAGATTGAGGTACATACACATGGGCACGAGAAAGTGATTGAAGTAGAGGCAAAATTGGCCTCTGAGGGAGTCCATGACTGAGGCTACAAACAGGGTAATTAGTAATAATGGGCTGCAGTTACTGGGGGAGGTGAGTTAGCTATTGTAACAGGAAGGAATGAAGAAGAGCCACAGACAGAGAACCAAAGGCCCGGGAAGCCTGGAGGTGGAGCAGAAGGCTTCCTTTCCACTCTGACATCTTCTTTTTCTCTATCAGTGGAAATTACATAGCAAGGGCTAATTTATTCACTGTTGGCACAGCAGTTAGCAGGGTTGTGATTTTGTTCAGAGTAAGGTATTGTCCACTTATTATTTCATGTATTTAATAGAGCTTGAAATTAACAACACCACTAGAGCGAGACTCACTGATGTTCCCTCCCGTCCCTGGTGGGGAATGTCCTCTGGACAGGGGCAGTAGTGGCCTGCTGCTTTTCAGTCCACTGTGATGCTTCCATGCTAGCTCTGTGACAGAGTCAGAAGCACTGGGTTTTGAGGGTCGTTGTTGTTAATGGCACTTGTGCGCCAAGGTCTGTGATGCCCAGTTTTCAGTCTAGGAATTTATTTTGCTGGTGAGTAAAGTTTGCTAGGAAAACAACCATATCAGCTGGCCTCATCAGTGTCAAGCAAAGGAAATCAAACTCTCCATCCAGAAATCTCTCTGTGCTCCAATATTGTGAGCCTGAGAACAGGACCCTGTTCTGTTGGAGAGAAAAGGCCAGACATTTAACAGCAGGTCTTCAGCTCTCTAAGGACTGGTTCTCCACAAGAAAAATGTTGGGACTTCGTTGAGATTCTCTGCTCTTCTACACAGAATGGGAAAGATGAAACCTAATGTAATCCTTAGTTCTGGGAGTTGAACACTGAAAGTACAAGAAGAGTCGGGGTGCTGCAGAGATAGATTAGTGTGTTAAGTAATGGTCATGCAATCATAAAAATATGAATTCAGCCCTCAGCACTGAAGTGAAATGTCAGGTATAGCAGTTTTAAGCTATAATTCCAGTACCAGGGAGGTGGAGCCAGACTGGTCCCAGGGAGTTGATAGTAAACCAGTCCAGCTGAATTGGTAGGCTTGAGGTTCAGTGAGTGATCCTGTCTCATAAAATAATGCAAAGAAAGCAGTCAAGGAAGATACTCAGTTTCAACCTCTGGCTTCCTCATGCATAATGTACATGCACACACAGAAACTCATACATAGACATAAGAACATATGCACAAAGAAAGAGAGTTGGGGGGCAGGATTTAGTAATAACTGAATACCCACTCTGCACTAAAAATATACTTCATTTGAATATTTTTGGTAGTTTGACAAGCATTTCTATTTTCATAACTAGTAACAGTAGTAAATAACAAACAATGTGATGTGGTAAAAATATAGAGTAGAAGGCTAGCACGATAGTTCAGCAGGTAAACATGCTTGCCATCAATCCTAAAGATCTGTGTTCAATCCCCCAGACCCATGTAAAGGAAGAAGGATAGAACCAACTCTGCAAAGTTTCCCTTGACCTCCATATGTGTGCCTTGGCATGTGTTTGACACAAAACAAACTAATAAATAGTAGTAAATGTTTTTAAGAAGTAGAATAAACACGAAGTTCAATGTGACCTTCAAAGAGTATATGTGAATTACATGTGTAACTTAGGCATAATTATGCTTCTTTTCATTTAAAAATATTTTAATGAGTTATTTATTATATTTTTTGTATATATGAGTGCTCTATCATCAGGTATGACGATAGAAGAGGGCATCAGATCCCACTATAAATGGTTATGAGCCACCATGTGGTTGTTCAGAATTGAACTCAGAACCTCTGGAAGAGCAGCCAGTGCTCTTAGCTGCTTATTCATGTCTCCAGTCCCCATTATTTTAAAATATTCTTGCTTGACTTTCTAGTGAATAAGCATTTGACAGGGGCCAGCTTCATTCATGGCTTTAATTATAATGCCAATATGGAGCATTAATGTATATAAAAATCACAGATATATAAGATGAACATATCTAAAGATGCAATATGCAGCAGGAAAATTATATTAATAAAACTATATTATATTAAGGATTTCTGTTAAGCAGGTTTGAGCTGCTTGTATCCCACAAAGGCTGTAATTAGGTATGTATGTAGTTATGTATAGGAACAGTAGTCAGCTTCACCATAGCAACTGTTTTATTATCAGTATGTGTTCAACAACATCATGTTCTAAACCTCCAATACTCACAATAAGGTTTGTTTCTTAAGTAAAAATGAGGAATATAATTATCCAGAATGTGCTTGCATAATATTGTGCTTGCTGTTTCTCCAGAGGTGAAACACATAGCTGGGTTCCTATATTTTGCTTAGAACCCTGCTCTGAGGTCCTCATCATGCTATTTTTTTTTCAGTTTTGCAAAACTGCAGTGTACTGCAATCACTACCACAGTATGTACACAAGTCTCAGGTACCTCACATCAAATTAACAAGCTTTTGAGAAGCTTGAACAAAAGACAGACAGGAATTTTTTGTTCTCAACAAAAAGTATGTGCCTTATCAGATACATTTTCAACTCATAGAGCAATGTATTTCTCATTTTAATCTGCTAGTCAGAGATCTTAGAAGTGTAGCAATATTTAAATATCATATTTCACTCAGGAATTTCAAAATACTTTGTAGGTTATTACAGCGTGAATGAGTTTGTGACCCCCACAAAGTAGCTAGGGGCCATGTGTTATTTACAATCACTTTACCCAGGGAGAAACTGAGAGAGAGAAATGTTTAGTGGTTTGATAAAGGTCATGGAATGAATCACTAGTCATTCTCAGGATGAAAACTCAGACCTGAGGAGCCTGGATTTTTGCACTCACAGACTGTTTAGACCTCAGCAGCGATCAAATTTAGTCGTGCTTTTAGAACAAGAACCATCAGAATCAAGAAGCTGCAATGATTCCTAATGGTTTTGTTTAATTAATACATTTATCTATTCACTGTGTGTGTGTGGGGGGGGGTGCACCACTTTGCGTATGGAAGTAGAGGTATACATGGAGCATCTCCCTCGGCTGCTCTCCAGGGCATCTCATTTGAATCCCTCCAGTTTGACGTCTCTGGCACTCTGGCTTGCCCTTGAGTCCTAATATTATTGTTAATTGGGTTACTAGGCCATGCCTGGCATTCACGTATGTTCTGGGAAGCCAAATTCCCAGCCCTCACACTCGTATGGTAAGTAGTTTTCCTCAGTGAGCCTTGTCTCCCTAAACTCCCCCTGATGTTTCCCTTATCTGCTTCTATTCACCTCCTTTCCACCATATTCAACATGGTGAGCTTCCTGAAAGCAAGCATTTCTTTGGCTGTTGGATAGGGCACACAGAGAGCTGGGGTTCAGTACCCATTCTCCTCAGATGATCTGGGTGACTTCAGGAGGCTAAGGAGAGCTGGAAACTGCTAGATATTAGAACTCATGTTCCTTTAACTAGGAGACTGTCATTTCCCAAGGGAATGTTGATTAATCCTCCAGTTTCCAAGCCTCAGAGTACTTAGCTCAGTCATACAAACATTTATATAAATGTTGACATGCTGCACTATTATAAATGTTATCCATAAAACTTCCAGATCTTGTGTCATATTTTACAATAAGAGGGCTAGTATCTAATGTTTATGTGCTTTATTTCATCTTACCTCAGTTTTATGTTTAAATTATTATATTTTCATTATTTATTTCAATTAAAGTGGTGGTGGGCAGAGGGAGAGGTCCAAGAATAGCATGCAATTGCTAGTTCTCTCCTTCCAGCACTTGGGATTCAGTGCTCCAACTCTGATGATCAGGTGTTTGGCGGCAGGTGCTTTTACATGCTGAGCTGTCTCTCCAGGCCTGTTATCCTCATCAGCTCATATGATGATGAGATTAGCAACAGCAAGCCTCAGAAGTCTTGTCTGGCTTTGAAACAACACGATTTGATAGATTACAAGCTTTGAAAAAACCCAGTGCGTATCATTTTAGGATGCTTCCCAGGTTTCGACGCTGCCCATTAAATAGGCTTCACCTTGAGACCCTGCCTCAGGTAACATGGCTGCTACAGTTTATCTGTGAATAGGGTCCAAGTAACTTGAACCTATACACACATTAACATATACACACATTCACCTTCCCACAGATAATTTGTTTATAGGATGGGATATAATTTCTCTATCTCAAAAAGCACTCATGTCATAGTTGTGGCATTCAAGAGAGTGCTATGCACAGGCATCTCTGACTGACACCATCTTTGCTGCATATTGGCTGACATGGGAATGGACTTGGACTTGGGAATGGTTCATTCACTTGACCTTGAACAGGACTGTTGAATTTTCTGTACCTCAGTCACTTTATATGCAAAATAAGGGTAATGAGACCTAACTTAAATGCTGGTTATATGAATTAAATGGCATAGTATTAGTATCATTTATTTCATGAATTAAATGGTATGGTGTTCTCCACAATAATGTTCCATTTTAATTAAGTGTTCCAACAAATTAAGCCTAGAAAACTTGTCTAGTGTGTGACCATTTTTCGGCAGGTTTTTAGAGGGAATTGCATAATCAAATTAATGCAGAAATATACCTCTAAAAGGTCCATTGAGATATTTACTAGAATAGTCTCATTCACAATCTTTTTATCTTTTCTTATAAAGTTATAAGGGAGAGTGTTTTTCTTAGGTTAACTAAAAGGCTTCACTCTCTGCATAACTGCTTAACCCATGGAAATGCATTCTGTGGTGATTTGAATAAGAATGAACTCCATAGACTCATATGTTTGATTACTTGGTCCCCAGATTATGGAACTGCTTGGGAAGGATTAGGGGATGTGGCCTTGCTGCAGTTGGTGATTCACTGAGGGTGGGCTTTGAAGTTTCCAATGGTTGGTGCCATTCCCAGAGTGCTCTCTGTCTCCTACTTGCAGTTGGAGATGTGAGGTGTAGTTCTTCCTGCCACCACGCTTTACTCCATTGTCATAGACTCAGACCCTCTGAAATAGTAAGCCCAATTAAATGCTGTCTTTTTGTAAGATGCCTTTTCATGGTACTTTATCATATAAATAGGAAAGTAGCTAAGATATATGTGTGCTTATTAGATAAAGCATTTTATTCTTCTATCATCAGTCCATTAAACACCGTCCCATCATCTGAAATATTTTTTCAACTTATATTGTTACACAAAAATGAGGAAAAAATGTACAAAATTGTTAGCAGGGGAAGGCAGAGATGGTTCAGTTCTTAAGAGCACTGACTGCTCTTGCAGAGGATCCAGGTTCAGTTCTGAAAACCTACCTGGTGTCTCACAACCATCTGTAAATCCAGTTCAAAGGATCTCTTAGGGTTTCTGCCATTCACAGACTTGCACACAGCACACATATATACACTCATGTAGCCATACATTTTCCTGTGTCCCACAGCTGCTCAGTCACAAATAAATACACATAGCTTTATATTAATTACAAACTGTTTAGACTATGGCTCAGGCTTATTGTTAACTAGCTCTTTTATCTTAAGTTAATACATTTCTATTAATCTATGTATCGCCATGTGTCTTGTGGCTTTATCTGTGTTCTATTACATCTTACTTCCCTGGTGGCCCACAGCATATCCCTCAACTCCTCTTTTCTTCTCCCTGTATCTTTGTTTGGATTCCCTGCCTGGATATAACCTGTCTTGCCATAGGCCAAAGGAGCTTCTTTATTAACCAATGATAGCAACACATATTGACAGCATACATAAAAGCCATCTCACAGCACTTATACACAGCCATACATACATACATACATGCATACATACATACATACACACACTCAAATATATATACAGGTATTTAAAAAATAAATATTTAAAATGGCAGTCAGTCTGGGGAGTTGGCTCTGTCTGTAAAGTGCTGGCTGTACAAATGTTGTGACCTGACTTCATATACTCAGAGCCTGCATGAAAGTGTGCAGCTGTGCTTCACATCTGTAACCTCTGTGCTGAGAAGTAGAGACAAGAAGATTATGGGGACTTGCTAATGGCCTAATTAGTAAGGGCTCAGTTCAGAGAAGAGACTCTTATCTTAAAAATTAAGTTAAGGCAGAATTCAGAAAGACATAGGACATCAACTTCTGGTCCATCCCCCCCCACAAGCACAGATATCTGCTCTCAGGTACACACCCATGAACATCTATACCACGTAAGGACAAATTTTTAATTGGTAAAACATGTTATCCCTCTTGACAAGTTGCGCAGACACTTATTTTATGTAAAAGTGGCTTATTAAATAATACTCAAATGACGACTCACTGTTCAAACCTGTTTCTATCAGGCTAATTAACCATTAACCATCTCATAAAAATCTTATTTCCCATGGTGGATGTAGCAGAATAGCACACAACCACAAGGAGGGGCTGTCTTTGTAGTAGATCACGATCCCTGGACCAAGTGCTTCCTGCATTCCCACCCTGCACTCTCTCATCCTTTGTCCTCTGTTGCCCTCCTTGTCACGGTGTACCCTAAGTCCTGTCTTTCTGTCCACGCATGTCTGATATCAGGCCCACACTCCTCACTGCCGTCAGTGGTGTTCTTGACCTCCCCGTGGCACTGAGCTTCTGGAATATTCCGACAATAGAGTGTTGGCCTGTTCACCATCTCTCTTTCCTTTGTGCTGCTTCTTGACAACGTCAGCTACTGCACCGAAGCCCTTACCCATCTGCTTCCGGCTTAGTCGGCCCCTTCACACTGGAGACTCTTAGTCCACGGGTCTCAGCAGACATTTGATGTACCTGAGTCACCTTTGGAAAGCAAGGCTGCCAGGGTTTATGTTTTCGTTCTTAATTTCTGAATTCTCTCTTTTAGATATTCAAAATAGAACGATATCAAAAAAGGATAATGGGGCAGTGAACAGAAGAGGAAAATGGCAGCAGTTTAAATATGTATCACTCCATTTCCTACATGGATTTTAAACAGATTGAGTTTTACAGTGTTTCAGGCAGAATAACTGACATAAACAACTTTCAAAAGAGAAGATTGTATTGGTTCATAGTGTCAGACAGTTCAGTTCCTGGACATTTGATCCCATTCCATACATAGCATTAGAACAGACGACACAAGTCTCTCTCCCTCTGTGTGTGTGTGTGTGTGTGTGTGTGTGTGTGTGTGTGTGTGTGTGTGTATTAGTGTGGGATTGCATTTGTGGGTATGGTTGCATCTTCAGGTACCTTCTATTCTTTAGTTTGAGACAAGGTCTCTATTCCTCTGGAGTCTTGAGCCAAGCCAGCTAGCCCCATGAGCATCAAGGTGTCCTCCAGTTCCCACTTTCCTTCTCACACTGTTGAGATATTGCTGGTCTTCCTCCAGCCCAGCACAGGAGCTCCTTACTTTGTGGAGAGAGAAAGGGGGAGAGAAAGAGGGAGAGAGCATGGGCAAGATATAACCAAGGACGTCACCTCAGTGACTTGCTTTCCTCAGCTGGATTCTACCTCCTAAAGTTTCCAGAAATAGTGTCACTAACTTCAGACCAAATATTTAATACCTAAGCCTATGTGCTCAATTTGTATTCAAATCATTACAGACTCCAAGGTGGTGAGATTACTAAGGAGGTGCCTTGGGAGTTAATTAGGTCATGAGCTTCCATCGTCATGGATGGGAATCATTAGCTTATTTTTAAAAAAAAAAAAAAGAGAGAGAGAGAGCTCACAAAAGCTCAAGGAAGGGATATACACTCTGTCTTACAATTTTTCCTATTGCTATTGTAAAAACAGCATAAAAAGCAAATTAAGGGTTGAGGAATTTGTTTTGGCTTGCAGTTCAAGGGAACAGTCCATGATCAGGAAGTCACCTTGGCAGGTGATGGACACTGAGCATTTGCAGATATGATGCAGAAAAATGAATTTATTTTGCTAGTGCTCAGTTCACTTTCCTGTTTTATACCGTCCAGGTTCTCAACCAGGTAAATGGGTGCCATCTACACTGGGCATCCACTACAATGGGTCGTCCCACTTCAGTTCATGTAATCAAGGAAACCTCTCACAGACCTGCATAGGGACCATCTCTCAGGTGACTCTGGAGTTAGCATCTTCAATACCTTCCACAGTGTGAGATGATGAATCTAGAGTCAACCGGAGACAGTCTCCTGTGAACGAGTTTTAACTGGGTTAATTGAAGTGAGATGACCCACCCTAACTGTGTGCAGCATCTTCTGGGTGAGGCCCATCAATTATACAGCTGTTCTGGTGAAGGATTTTTGCTTTTTGTCTGCTTCCTATCGCCCGCTGGTGTGGATGGCTGTTCTGTTTCTGGAACTGTGCTGCTGTCTGCTACCACTCGAACCCGGCTCTGAAGACCAGCAGCGCGTGGGAATCAGCAGGCTTTCCAGTCTCATTTGGGACTCCTAGGCCTCCAGCCCCCTGGACAAAGCAACCAACTTCTCCACAGTATAAACGACAGACGTTGTTACAATATTCAGCTTATCGCATAAGACAATTTAATAAATCCCCTTTAACACATGCCCACTCTATTGTTTCTGTTTCTCTAGAGAACTCTGATAAATATAATAGCTGATATTTATTTTTCTGACCTCTTTATTGGGAAGTAATCCTGACAGTATTTTATAGGATTGGTGGTCTGCAATGCTGCTCCCTTATCATCTTGACTCTGTGATTCCACTCATGCAGCCATATTCAAACCATAAACTAGTGAGTGGGGATTAGTGCCAGGAAGGCTCTATTCACAGATTCATATATATTTTAATTACAAGAGATTTTTATATATTATAGAATTAATATTTTTGTTCTAATTACTTGAAAACTTTAGTTTAGCCTGAGGGGCATATGAAAATAGAAGATAAACTAAATTTGAGTCCAAGGATGCATGTACCCGCCTGCTTTAGAAAACCACTACAAGGGGCCCTTGTGAGGTTCAGCAGAGTGATCGCATACTTTGCATGGATCACTGGGTTCTGTCTCCAACACTGTGGGAAAAACTGCATGGTTGCACATAACCTGTAATCCCAGCACTGTAGAGGAAGGTGGAGGCACAATCATCAGAACTTCAAGGTTGTGCTCAGCTATACAGGGAGTTTAAGGCAAGCCACGTCTACATGAGACCTGTCCTAAAATAAACAAAGAAAACTCAAAAGGCAGAAAATTGTTGTACGTGGCTGAGAGCTGGACCAAGAGACTGACTACCTGGAGTTTATTCTTAGTTCTTCCCTGAAGTACACCAGTGACCTTGACCTCCTTAGACTCCTCACAGACAGCTCCCATATTAAGACTCCAGGTCCTCTTCCTGAATCTGATGGGCAGTCACTTAAAGACCCTCCCCTATGCAGTGGAGGCATGCGCTTTGTGTTCAGAAAACTCTTCCAGACTGGAAGGTGGATCCTGAGCTATGGTAGGCCAGGTAAGTGAAGGCAGAGCAGATAACGGGGAGTGACAGAGTACATCTCATTCATCAAGCTGGCCTTTTCTGAAACATGAAGACCTGCTTCATTGCTAAGCATGGAATAGAAATCTAAGTTGAATTGTGTTATACTTTTAAACTAATGTTGCCATATTTTCTTCTAATGCCAGTCGCAAATATTTTCTCTTTTCTATCTCAAATAACTGAAAGGTCAACTGCAGCATGACCTTGTGAACATCGCATCTGAAAGCGTTGGATCCAGAGTCTGTTCACTGCAGATAGGACTGCTTTTCGAAAGTGCTTCCACCAGGAGCACAAACCATCTGTTTCCTTTGGTGATACAGTATCTCAGTCCACACCATGGTTCCAAATGAATAATGGAGATTGGTTTTCACAAGTCAGCTTTATCTGCTGCAGCAATGATTAATAACCCCAGAGCCAACCTTGCTTATAGAAAGAGAAGAAACACATGAAAACAATTTTGTGTATGGGGGAGCTGAATCCAAATTTTGCAAGCAAGATTGTAGTAAATATAAGCAGATGCCATGGGGTGGGCAACTTTTCCATTATGCAGAGGAAGGGGAAGATTGTGGGCCATCACAGTGTTAAGATTGACTACCAGTTTGACAGGATCTAAGGGACAAACCCGTGGACATGTCGGTGAGGGTGTTTCCATTTTTAAGTTATTTAAGGTGGGAAGATCCCGTGGGCAGCACCAATTCATGGGCTTGGGATACTGAACTGAATAACAAGGAGAAGTGGGCCAAGCACCAGAATTCAATTCATCTCTGTCTCTCTGTCTCTCTGTCTCTCTGTCTCTCTCTCTCTCTCTGCTTTTTGGCTGAAGATATAATGGGACCTGGCCCCTTCTGCTCCTGATGTGATTTCCTCATCACAATAAACTGCACTCTAAATCGAAGTCAAAATAAATTCTCCTTTCCTATGTTGGGTGTTTTGTCACAGCTACAGGAGAAGGAGCTGTCTTGCCTACTCCCAATTTTAAGTGCCCCTTTCTTGAGCAGTGTTATCATCCCTTTTGCTATCATCTTTTCTTACTAAAATTAAATCTAATTGGTTTTTTGGAGTTTGGCTGCTTCTTTTTCTCTCTAATACTGAGGGAGTAAAATAATTAGAAAATGTTCTCTGATTCCTTAATAACTGATACGTATTCTTTTATCTTTGGCTCACTTATAATTATTTTTATCAGTGCAGGAGGGATGGCTGTTACAGAGGACTATAGTTCAGTTCTCAGCACCCATGTTGGGCAGCACACAACAGTTTGTAACTCTAGCTCCAGAAAATCTGATGTCTTTACCTGGCCTCCTTGTGCACTGAACATAGGTAGTATAAACTCACAGACATACACATACATACAAATAAAATAAACACTTCTATCTATGTATCCTAGGGGTGCCGAGTTGACCCAGAGACCTGTCTCCTCTACATCTTGCTAGCTCTCAGTGCCATCACTGTCTTGTTTGTGCGCTCTGCTTCTGATTGGCTTATAGGTAGTCAGGAAGGTGCATAGTAGAAGCTCACTGTTCTCTACATTTGCTTAGTGCTATCTCCATGTCCTCATTCATAGAACCATTCAGTTCTTCCACTCTGTATCTGTCTTCCTTGCTTGCTTTTTCAATCACTTTTTAATGTGTGTGTGTGTTTGTGTGTGTGTGTGTACATATGTGTCTGCCATGGAGGCCAAATGACAATGTCAACTGAGCTGACATATTAGGCAGATGTCCTGTCACATTCTCTGAAACCAGTACTCTTACCTCCTGGGCCATCTCCCTGAGCCTTATTTAATTCCATAGGAAAGCTGCTTTATCTCTTTTTCTTTAAGCCAGTTTATCTTCCATGTTTCTTCAAGTGTTCACTGCTAGGAGTACCTAGATTCTTTTGTTTGTTTGTTTGTTTGTTTGTTTTTAAGTACTGGAGATTGAACCCATGATCTCACATTCCCAGGTCCTTCTTTTTTTCTTTCTTTGCTTTGAACTTTTAAATAAAGATCACTAAATTGCTTAGTTGTAAAAGCTGGCCTTGAACTCATATTGTTGTCCAGGCAAACTTTGGATTTCCCATCCTCCTGCCTCAGATTTTCCAAAAGAAATCATAGGACTATACCACTAGCTTGTTTCTATTTTTGTTGTTGTTCTTTAGATTTTTATCTAGCATCTCAAAATATTTTCTGTAATGCATACATAGCATTACTTAAGAGGAAGTCCTAATGAGTCCTGGCTTGTTATGGTAGTTAGGATTCTTAAAGGAATAGAAATGGCATGCCAGAGGCAAGGGCTTTATTGTGCAGATTGGCTTAGGGGCCAAGAAGTTCTATAGTATCCAGCCATCTGTGGTGATAGTTGAAGAAAGCCAAATATGAATTCAAGAGCATGCAAGCCTGAAACCAGTGAGCCCCACCCATACAAATCCTGAGAGATAACACAGCCACCATCATGGCTTACATCATGGCTTACAGACCCAGAGAGCAAATCCTCTGTTGTTTATACTTCCTGTTTATTCAGCCCCTGAGCAGAGCATGCATTGCCCACTCACACTTAGTTATTCATCATAAAAAGTGAAAACAGAAACAAAAACAAAAAAGCAATGTCCAGGTGTGGGGAGGATGGAGGAGAGAGTATAGGGAAAGACAACTGGAATCAATGGGGGGAGGAGGGGGGCGGGAGAGGCATCTCTGGGATGAGCTAGAAACCTAGCACAAAGGACACTCCCAGGAATCTATGAAGGTGACTCTAGCTAAGATTCCTAGCAATGGGAGATACAGAGCCTGAACTGGCATCTCCTATAACCTGGTAAAACTTCCAGTGGAGGGATTTGGACCCCAACCCAGCCACATAACCTCTGACCTACAATGTACCCTACCTACAAAATATGCTGGGACAAAGGTAGCTCAGAAATTATTGGAGTGGCCAACCAGTGACTGGACCAGCTTAAGACCCATACCATGAGTGGGATCCCACCCCTGACAATGCTTGAAGGGCCAGGACCCAGAGGCTGGACAGCCCAGAGACCTAGAATAAAACCAAACGTGAATGGCAGAAAAGAAAACAAAAGTTAATAAAATGATTCCTAGCAATAGTCTGCTATAGTCCTAGATTGTGGCCTAGCCCAGTTGTCATCAGAGAGGCTTCAACCAAGCAGCTGATGAGAACAGAAGCAGAGACACACGGGCAAACATTAGGCAGAGCTCGAGAATCCTGTGGAAGAGAGGGAGGAAGGACTATAGGAACCAGAGGGGCCAAAGACAACAGGGGAAAACACACAGAATTAACTGAACTGGGTTCATGGGGACACACGGAGACCGAACTGCCAACCAGAGAACTTGCATGGGAGTGATCAGGGCCTCTGCACAGGTGTCCCACTTGTGTGCCTTGGTTCTCTTGTGGGACTCTTGGTAGAGCCAGCAGGGGCTGTCTCTGACTCTGTTGTCTGCTCTTGGCACCCTTTCCCCCTGCTGGGTTGACTAGTCCTGTCTTTATAAGAGAAGAGGTCCTTAGTCTAGTGCAGCATGACATCTCATGGCTGGCTGATATATGTGTGAGGACTGTATTTTTATAAGGGGAAGGGAGAGGGTGTAGATGGGGGGAAGAAGGAGGAAGGGGAAGGGACTAAGAGGAGAGGAGGGAAGGAGGGGAAACAGTGATCAGGCCAGGAAAAAATAATTAATTGATTGATTGATTAATTAATAAAAACAAATATTAAAGAAACAATGTCCAGAATCAGCTCACAGATATATCCAAAAATGGTGTTTAACCAAACAGCTGGGCTCCCAGGAAATTAGAACCATGTGTGCCAGACATAGCCAGTTTCACTCACCTGTCTGCCCAGTCTACCTGCTGAGTTCCTGGTCAGTGAGTGAACCTGTCCCAAAACTATGAAGCAGAGGGTTTTTGAGGAACTCCACTGAGAGTTATTTCTGCCATCTACATTATGTACACGTGCTCCTCTCCCCATACATGAATGATACAAAATAAGAACAAGCACATTCATGCATACACACACACACATACACACACACACACATACATGAAAAATGGGTTCAAAAGCACCCAGATATGTCTAGTAGGTCCTCAGAGGAAAATGGGACAAGAAAGCAGAAAAAAGAAAAAAGAAAAAGAAAGAAAGAAAGAAAAGGAAAGTATAAGTTGGGAGCTTCTATGTCTTAATAAGGTAATGAGTGACTCTTCTCACTGTCATTTGATTGTTAGGTGGATAACATGGTAAATGCTAGCTATAGACATTATAAACATTAGACTGAATAAAATGAATTACCCAGGAACAGCCGTGCATGTTTACAGTCGATGTAGGATGTGAACACAGGGGCAAAGAGCAGGGCTGGACAAATGGTGGCTCAGGGACAAAGAGCACCTACCATGCTTGCAGAGAGCCTAACTTCCATTCCCAACAAGCACCAGAACCGGTGGTTCACAACCATCTGTAGGGTCCGACTACCTCTGGTCTCCTTGTGCACTTTCATATGTGTGTGCACACTCATGCATGTGCACACACTCACACACATATAAATAAAAATACAAACCAAATTTTAAATCATATCAGAAAAATAATTGAGCCTGAGAAATTATTAAATACAACAGATTATCAAAAGATATTGTTTTTCCATCTAGGATCTTGATTAAGTTCATGAGAAATCTCAGACACAACATCCAGCATCTGCTAGTAAAGAAAATATTTACTGGGGTGGGGAGCTAGAAAACACAGGGGGACAGTAAGGCCCCTGGAAAGACCCTGCAGAGGAGAGCAGGACTCCAGAAGCTGAAGTCTAGTTTGTCACCATGTTTGAATTTTACCTGCATTTGAAGGATCTTCTGTCTCTAATTTGGGGCTGGTCAGTTTGAACAAAGAGAAGGGGAGGTTGATAGGCCAACAACTTTTGAGTAGATATGTCTGGATCTGGCCTTGAGCTTGTCAGACCAGTCCACAGGCAGGGGATTGCTAGTAGAGGGAGAAAAAGCCCATCATTTTAAGCTGCCAGGCTTTTATCTCAAGTTGGCAAGGGTGGAGGTGGGGTAGGGAGTGGGGGTGGGAGTGGCAGACAAGCCAGTAGGCCTGCAAGTTCACTGTCTTTCTTACCTAGTCATGGCACCTCTCCTCTGTTTTTCTATCAGGGAATCTACCTACATCTCAATTCCCCAGTACAGCACTTACATCTGAACTGCAGGAAGAGCAACAAGAACTCATAATGACCTCCAGGGCTTCTGCTCAGCATGATCCCACTGATGGATGTGGTCTACTTGAGTAACCTTCCCTCTATAAATTTCAGATTCCATCCATTCATCCCTCTGGACCCAGCCTTGCTCCTACCTACTAAAAGTTCTCAGGTGTGAGGTTCAGGAGGGACACTGAAGCTGGCTGCCTTTTAGAGGAGAGTTATATTAGAAAAGTTATTAATGTTGTGAGCAGACAAGCAGACAGTTTGGCAGAGGCCCCTGCAGAAGGTTCCAGCCCATTAGGCAAAGTGGGGAGCTGTGCCCTGGCCAGCGGGGTGTCAACGGGGGGCGACCCACCTGCGGGAGAGAGTGAAAGGGACGGGGGAGACACGAGAGAAGACAGCAAGACAAATGTTCTGATCAAGCTGCAAATTTTATTCTCCTCAGCAAGGCTTATATAGCATGAGAGGGGACAGGAAGGAAGGAAGGGGTGCATGACATGCTGTATGTGCAGGTGAAGGACTATGTGCAAGTCGTGAGGCTGCTAGGTGGTAAGGTCACTGGTCAGGGCCCATTGTTCTGTTGCTATGCTACCTGACCTGCCTGACCTGTTCCTTATCTTTGGGGGCATCTGGTTTAGGGCAGGGGCTTGTTCTCTAGCCTACCTAGTACTTTTCCATGGTCCATGTTTGGCCCCTGACAGAGCTGTTCCCTACAGCTCTCAGTGGAAGGGGGAAGGCTTCATATACCCAGGCTGTCTCTGGTTCCCCGGTGTCTCAGTTCCCTTCTCTGCTGCTGGTATAAAACACCCTGAACCAAAAGTCACTTGGCGCGGAGGGCTTACTGCTCTCATTTCTCAGTCACAAACCATCATCAAGGGGATCCAAGGAACTCAAAGTAGGACTCTAAAGCAGGAATTGAAGCAGAAGCCATGGAGGAATGCTGCTTGCTTGTTTTCTCTGTCTTGCTCAGCTTGGTTTCTTGTACAACCCAGGATCCCCTTCCCAGGAGTGGCACTTCCCTCAGAGCTGTGATTCCTCTCACATCAATAATTAATCAAGAAAATGCCCCCACAGACTTGCCTACAGGCCATCTTAGTAGAGACAGTTACTCAGTTGAGGTTCCTTTTACCAGAAGTGACTGTAACTACTTGACAAAAGCTAACTAGTAAATCAAGCAAGAACCATGGAAACGGGGACGGGCTGTAGTCACTGATAGCTTTTGATGGCTTGAGTCTGGAAATCTCACTAGAAGTGGGAAATCCAGGCATCTCAGGAGTCCTTCAGGAAGTTACAGACTCCCCAGCAGGCTCTCAATCAGGAGATTTTTCAATAGCTGGGATGTGATAGGAGAGAGAAAGGGGAAGGCTCCTGCAGTTATCACAGCTGGAGCAGAAGTCTTGTCTGGATTCTAACTCCTGGGTGGCCTGTGCTTCTGCAGGTTAGCTCAAACCTGTGACTTGGCTGGCCCCTTCTGCCAACCCTGCACCTCAATTGTCACCATGAGCAGAATCTCTAACTGGGCCCATATCCTGTCACCACCAACAGTAACTCTTCTGCAGCAGTAACAAGTCTCTTCCAGCAAGGCACCTAAGGACATTTCAGGCCCTTTAGCTGTTTTGTACCCATTCTGTAAGGTACAGATACGTACATGATTCTGGGAAATATCATACATGCTCTGAAAATTCATATTAGTAATCTACATTGAAACATTTATGTTTACCAATGACCAGCTGACAAGGAAAAACAGAACAGCTGGGTAGGTTACAGTCAATGAAACATTCAGAGCTCATTAATTTATTGATACCCAATAAATTCTAACAAGTGTGGCTGTTTCTGCATGTTCATGATCAAACCACAGACAATACCAGATCACTTCTTCCGTTTCGAGTATTATGTAATCAAGGGAATTATTTGTTACAGAAAGTTATACAGGAAGGTTTTGAAAACACACACAGGAACATGTGAGCACACAAGGCCAGAAGAGATCCTCAGATTCCCCGGAGCTGGAATGAAAGGTGTTTGTGAAGCACCTGTTATGGGTGCTTGCTGGGAATGAAAGTCTGGTCCTCTGCAAGAATGGCAATGGTCTAGCAGAGCTGTGCAACATAGAAATGAAGAATACTGGATGCAACACAGAAAATTCTAGACGCCAAGTAAGAAATAGGTAAAGATCAATGGGAATGAGATTTACTAGAACTTGAATTTGCGTGACAAGGAAAGTCATTCTTGCTATGGGTTTGGGTGGGACTGAAGAGAGTCTTGCTACAAACAATAGGATTTTCTTCTAGGACCACTGAGAAGTTTCTCTCTCTCTCTCTCTCTCTCTCTCTCTCTCTCTCTCTCTCTCTCTCTCTCTCTCTCTCCTCCCTCCCTCCCTCTCTCCCTCTCCTCTCCTCTCTCTCTCTCTCTCTCTCTCTCTCTCTCTCTCTCTCTCTCTCTCTCTTTCTGTGTGTGTGTGTGTGTGTGTGTATGTGTGTGTGTGTTCCATCAACAGTTGATGGACAATTTAGTTCCAATATTTGACTATTGTGAACAGTGCTGTCATTGTCATGAAAATTGGGACATAGATGGTTTATTAATATATCAATTTTAATTCCTTTGTATACATATCCAGATATTCTATTTCTGCCTATTATGGTCAAGTTATGTCTGAATTTTAGAGGAACCTCATAGTATTTTGCACTACCATTGTACTAATTAAAATCACCAACACTGAAAAAGGATGCCCATCACTTCTCTTCCTCTCCAGACCTTAGCTTCCATCTGTAAATTTGGAGATAGCTGTTTTTACATGGGTAAGGTTGTAATAGGTCTGAAAGAAATGAAATTATTCTAAGAAGATACTTGTGTCTCTCAATCTGATTATCCCAGAGAAATGAGAATCTCCCCACAAGTCTCATACTATGAGAAAGAAGAGGCACCACCCAGACGGGGCTGGACTTATCTTCCAGGAAGAGGCTTACTATAACCAATAATGTATTTTAAAATGTATTGATTTATGACCTTTTTGTTCTGTCACTATAAAACTCCACGAAACTGTGCTACATGGGGACATGCAGTCTGGTAACCAAGCTCCATGTTTCCAGGGCGATAGTCACTCAAATTCGGCTCAAAAATAAAGTATCTCTTATTCCCTTTGAGATGAGAGCTGTGGGCTTTTTGCATTGACTCCCATGTTAGTGAGTATTTGCCGAGTCTTGCCAGGGTTTTCTTAAAATGAGTATGAAACAACTAGATATCCAAAGTCTGGCTTATTTAAACACGGAAAGGCCCACCAGATCAAGGCATTGGTAAGAGAGCAATGAATAAGTAGTTGGAGTAGAAGCAGGATGAACCCAGCTGGTAGAACATCAGACATAAGTTTGTGTGAAATAAAATATAAATTCAAGCACATGTAGCTCTATGAACTGTCTTTGTAGCACTCTTTGGAGACTAGTGATACTATTGTCCTAAATTTATAGAAATGTGAACTAAGGAAAAGAAAGAGTTAATGATTTACCACAGTTCACACAGTTAATAAGGTAAAAGCAATTAATTGTAAAGCATGAACTGGGGAGAGAGCACAGTCAATAACATGCTTGCCAAACAAGCATGAAGCCCTGAGTTCAGACCTCAGTCGCCCTGAGTTCAGACCTCAGTCACCCATTTGAAAGGCCAGGTGCAACAATACACGCCAGTAATCCTTGCACAGAGTGGGAGGAGAGGGGAGGGTCCCTGGAGACCTTGATCATGCAGGCCAATTTAATAATTATGCTTTGTTCAGTGGGAAACCTTGCTTCAAAAAATAATATGGATAGTTACTTAAAATGACACCCACCACTCATCTTCTGCTCCCATATGCAAAAGCACACATAGACATACGCACTTTCATGCAAAAGTGCACACAGAGACATATATACACATGTGAACTCGTGCAATATGATTCTATAAAAATAAGCACCACTAGCTATCTGAATCTTTGAATTTTATTCTTTGTAGTGTAAATAAATAAAATAATATACCCACTTTTGTTTTTCATATCCATTAAGCATGTATTCCAAGCCCAGCATTTTGAGCTCTGATGTGGAATCTACCAGAAGAAGGACCTCCAGTTCCTCTACTTGAGCCTGACAGAGTCCATTGATACAGAAAATCTCCAAGAAAGCCTGTAGTAAGAAGAAACCAGTTAACTTTACCAATTAAAGAAACAAAACTTACATGTCATACTACTGTTGTCTTTGTACATCTATCAAGAGCCTGTGAGGTGGTATTCCCTTAATTCTACCTTAGGAAGTGGGGCTGAGGCCATTCTTAAATTAGGACCCAGGGGTGATAAAGTTAAACTTCCTTCTCCAGAAAGATCTGCACACTAATTAGCTTTGTGGCGCCTCCTTACATCTTCATTAATCTCCTTTCTTGGCACCTGTTTCAGCATAGACCTGATACAGACGTCATTTTGAATATTTTTCCACTGTTGTTTAACATAGAGAAGATTAATAAACAGGTTTATTGTATCATTGCATAATATTTCCTGTTAAATAAACACTGTCCCAAGTATTTCTCCTCAGTATGAAGAAATTAAAAGTTGGAGATTCGATATTTGGTCTTCTTTTAAATATCCATTTGGAAACTCTGATAAAATGAGGAAATGAACCTCACAACTAAATCTACATTGTCTCCAAGGATCAAGAACTATTCCAGAAGGGGTCACATGAAGAACGTGAGAGCCCAAAGAAGAGTGGAGTGCTGTCATGACTTCTAGGATGCTAAGGCTGTGGTGTTCTTGAACTCTCAACATGTGTGATTGCCAGCATAAGATTTGCACAAGATGGACTGGAGAGATGGCTCAGAGGTTGAGAGCACTGACTGCTCTTCCAAAGCTCCTGAGTTCAATTCCCAGCAACCACATGGTGGCTCACAACCATCTGTAATGAGATCTGGCACCCTCTTCTGGCCTGCAGGCAAACATGCTGTATACATCATAAATAAATAAATCTTAACAACAACAAAAAAAGATTTTCACAAGATTGGACCCCTCTGTACCCTGCTATGGAAAGAGGAGTGCTTATGTTGATTTATATACAGATAGTGACCCATGATGGATGGAGAGATGTTTTACAGTAGACATACATGCACATACATGAGTGTACACACACACACACACACACACACACACACACACACACACAAACACGCACACATACATACTTTTGAACCTTAGTTGAAGAGAGCAGGTGTAATGATATACATATCAGGGACATGTATAGTCTCAGAAGCTAAATCCAAAAGACTAGACTGGAAGCTACAATTTCATAGAGTGAAAAATGAGACAACTCTGTGATGCTCAGAAGTAAAAAGGTGCTTGTGATGTGATATGTAGAATGGAGCCTATACCAGCTCACTCTGAGATGCTGCTCCTATCCTCCAGGTACCTGCACAGATGGGCCTAGCAGTAAGCTCCATCTGTGTGTACACTCTCTCAAATCTGTTTCTTTTACAGGTGTCTTATACATGTGTCAGTCTTCTTCACATCTGTATGATTGTTGACTACCTGAGAAAGGCACTTCAAAATTGAAATCTGTAATGACCAGATTGATAGAAGTCAAGCACATTTCCAGTTGTAGCTATTATAGAATTCAGAGCATTTGTCACTATCATTGAATTTCTGCCTCCAAAAGCATTGTTAGGCATTTATAGATCAAATAAATCGAACAAACCGTCTTTATCAACAAAAGTTTCTGGTCTAAATTAGAGGGAAACTAAATTATTTGATCTCTTAAAATGTTTTTTTTAAATGAGCATGTGTGTGTGTGTGTGTATGTGTATGTGTGTATGTGTGTGTGTATGTGTGTGTGTGTGTTCCCCTGAAGAAGAAGTTTATATGTACTATTTGTGTACAAGTGCCCAAAGAGACCAAATGGTGTCAGAGCCCCAGGAACTGGAGTTATAGGCAGTTGTGAGCTGCCTGCTGTGGGTGCTAGGAACTGAATCCAGGTCTTCTGCAAATGTGGCAATCACTCTTAACTGCTTACCTAACCCTGTATCCTCTTACTAGATTTTAAAAGTTCTTGTCTACATGGTTCACAATATGCTGCACAGCCTGAGAAATGTGCTTCCCTGCTCCCTCTTCCAAGGAGAAGGCACACAGAAAAAAACATTACACATGCTGGATTTTTGACACTGTTTAACCTCTATGTAATCTCAGCATGTTTGCCTATATGAATAACTCCATGGGTTCTAACTCATGCACAAACTGATATGGAATTTATTTGTCCAAGAAATATTAACTGGGCTTCTACAATTCTAAGCATCAAACTAGGTATCAGATATAAAAAATCAAAAAATGGTTATTATTAGTGTGAATATATGCAGAAATGTAAAGTCTTTTTATAGTATTTGATGCAAGTAGTGGGAAAATTCATACAGTTTTACCAAAAAGTAAAAGAAAAAGAACAGTGTGAAAACCATAAGGGGTTGGAAGGACAGTTCAGTTGGCAAAGAGTGCTCTGTGAAAGCATGAAGATGAGGGTGCAAGTTCACTACCCAGCACATTTGTGTAAAAGGCCAGGTGTAATAGCTCACACTTGAAAGCACAGCACAAAAGATGTGAGAGAGAAGGATCCCCGAGATACACTGGCAGCCAGCCAAGCCACGTAAGTCAGTGAGGCCCGGGCCAAAGTGAGAGATCCTATCTTAAAAACAAGATGGACAGCTCCGGAGGGATGACACCCAAGATTGTCCTCTACCCTCTATATCCACCTGCACACATACGAATGAACAGAGAGAGAGAGAGAGAGAGAGAGAGAGAGAGAGAGAGAGAGAGAGAGAGAGAGGGAGGGAGGGAGGCAGAAACAGAGACAGAGACAGATAGAGACAGAGAGTTGGCGTACATAAGGTACAATAGGCTTGGCCATTTGGAAAAGGCTAAACTTACCAATGTCTCCTTATTTCCCAATCAAACACCTCCCATTTGTTCACTTATGTCTTCAAGGCTGTGTGATTCAACTATACAAAGCTAGAAGCTGCTTAAAGAATGAAGCTCTGACAGTCGGAAGCCCTCACATTTCATTTTGTACTATGACATACCTGGATACATATTTAGTTTTTCTGCAGAAAAGATTATGCATCATACTAGCTGATCTGACACACACAAAAAATTAGACTATATTGTACCTATATGAACTCCATGGAATTGCTATGAACTCTTAAAGTATTCATTATAAAAAGTATAAAAATGTTGACCTGCAGAGATGGCTCAGTAGTTGAGAGTACTTGCTACTCTTACAGAGAACCCAGGTTCTGTTCCCAGCATCTAGATAGGGCACACCACTACTGCCTGTAACTACAGGTCTGGAGTATCAAACACCTCTTCAGCCTCTTCAAACAACCACACACACACACACACACACACACACACACACACACCACATACACTCATACAGATACACACAGAAATACACATAAATAAAAGGAAATATTTCAAACTGGAAAGCATGAACATTTAATTGAGAAGGACTAGGAAGAAGATAAAAGGACACTGTCTCTGGGCAGACTAACTGCAAATGACTTCCTCTATGGATGGAAAGTTTAAAAGGCTATTCTATGTACTTAGAGCCACAGACGCCCTGCTGCCAGGGCACCCAGCTTGGGGAACTGCTGTGTGGTGATGCCAGCCAGACTCACCCTCTGGGCTGCCTAATCTGGCTAAGTCCCAAACCACGAGAGGCCACGCTGAACCCTGACATGGAACTGCTGTCTCTAGTATTAATTGTCAGAGATCACTGAGAAAATGAGGAAGGCAGCATGTTCCAGTCTGAAGTGTCTCATTAAGCTGTTGTTCTTTTTCCAAAATCAAATTTTCAATGAAGAAAATGTGGTTTGAAGGATAGTTCTGACATGCACAGGTGAGTAGCCTCCTACTGAGGCTTTCCATGGGGCGCTGACATGGAGGGAGGGAAGAGGTGAAGGTGAGAGGGGAAAGTTTGAGGGAACAGGTGGTTAGAACATTTGGTTGGAACTGATGTTCTGAGTGTGTGAATCAAGCAGTAAGGCTGACAGTGCAGCTGGAGTGGCTGATGGAAGATTTCTACTGCTGGAATAAAGGATGGAAGCTCTGTATCAGGCAGCAGCAAATTATTGAAGCATTTTTTTGGAAAATGATTGATATAATTTTACAGAATAGTTATGGAAAATATAAGTACAATGCAAAGACTATTTTCCGCTAATGTAGAAATCCCTAATATATGTCTATCAAAAGTAAAAGTAAAATTTCATGTCATATAAATGCAATCCCTTCTAATTATTCTACACAGAGGTGATGAATAATGACAGTTTGCTAAGGCTGAACATAAACCCAACTATATACACTGAGTGGATGTATTATGAAATATAATTGCACTATACATAACAATTTCTGAAATATTTTATCAGCTTAGTTAAAGTTTGGACTTGATGTAGAACAGATTTAAACTTTACCATGCATTTTTTTATTCTAACAGCATAGAGATTTAATCCCCCCACACTGAATGATTATGTATATACAATAGAAACATGAACCCTATATTTTCATTTGGGAATAATGAAATGCATTAAATTTATAGAAACATTGTCAAAATAAATGTAAATTTCACAGTCAAGGACTGGGTGATGGTTGTGCTGGTATATCAGTGTAACAGTTATAAGGACCTGAGTCTGGATCCCCAGAACCCTTATAACTATTGCCAGGTGTGGCAACCTACCTGTAATCCCAGTGCCTAGAAGGCTGAGACCATGGTGCGAGATATGAAGCTATACTACACAAAATAGTGTGCTTGGATTCAAGTGAAAGACCCTGCTTCAATGTGCAAGATGAAGAGTTACCAAGGAAGGTGCTACATGTCAACCTTGGGCCTCCATGTGCACTGAACACCTGTGAGCATGCATATATATATACCTATGCAAGAAGAATTTTATAAGAAATATAGGAGAGAAAACATTAAATCTTAGAAGTATTCACATCAGATAAAATTTTACATGCATGAGACTTGCACATAAGATTAATTTTTCAAAATAAGTACATAAATTGATGCATAAGTAATAGGGGATGTGGTATTTGCACAATATCGAATATTAATCAGTCACAAAGAGAAATGAGCCACTGATACATTCTGGAGTGGACATTAACATTTAAGCACTGTGCTGAGTAAAAGAAGTCAGGCACGAAAAGCCAATGTAATGCCAATTAGATGGATGCCCTTCATAGGACTTTTCCATAGTGAGAGGCTCTGAGCCAGGAGAGAGACCTCAGATTAGTGGTTTCCCCATACTGGAGAAAGGACAAATGAGGATTATCAACTTTCAGTGTAATAAAACTGTTGGAGTATCAGTGACAGTGTCTTCACAGTCTTGTAAACAAGTTATAAAAGCATAGTGACATATTTCAAAACATACTTTGTGTCTGAGGAGGTGCATGTTACAGTGTGTACGTAGAGGTAAGAGGACAACTTTTAGGAGTCAGTTCTCTCCTTCCACAGTGCAGGTCCTAGGGATTGAACTCAAGATGTCAGGCGTGGAGGTAGGTGCCCATACCTGCTGAGTCCTCTTTCTGGGACATAGTTGGATATTTAAAGAGTAGATTGATGGCATAGGGACAAGGCATCACTTAAAGATACTCTGGGTCTAAATGAAACATTGATCTTGGAATCATTGTTGGAGTAAAGAAAAACACTCTGAAAGACACTGCTGGTGGAACAGGCAAACTTTAATAAAATCTGCAAGTAAACTGCAGTATTATATCAATATTCAGTTTGTTTAGGGGCCATTTTATAAGTCACACATTAAAGTTTCTATTAGGTATGTTTTTTGGTATTCCACTTACTCCCTAATACTTCAGAAATAATATAACAATGAAATGTGGCAAACTCAGAGTTTTCTAAATTTGATGAAGGGTATTGTCTTAGTCAGGCTTTTTATTGTTGCGAAGAGACACCATGACAATTGCAAGTATTATAAAGAAAACATTTAATTGGATGGCTCCCTTATAGTTTCAGAAGTTTGGTCCATTATCATCATGACAGGGAACATGGTGGCATGCAGGCAGATGTGGTGCTGGAGTAGTCGCTGAGAGCCCTACATCTTGCAGGCAACAGGAAGTGGTCTCAGATACTGGGCAGTATCTCGAGCATAGGAAACATCAAATCCTACCCCTACAATGATACACTTCTTCTAACAAGGCCATACCCATTCTAACAATGCCACACCTCCTAATAGTGCCACTCCTATGAGCTTATAGATGCCAATTACATTCAAACTACCAGAAGGTATAAAGCAACATTCCATACTTTTCTATAAGAAAAAAATGAAAAATAAAATTATTTGAAATAAGATCAAAGATAAGTAGAAGAAAAAGATAGAAGGGAAGGAAAAAAAGGGACCAGGGAGGATACGAAAAATAAAAGAGGAATAAGGAAGGATGGAGAATGAAAAGAATAGATTGATGATAGATAGATAGATAGATAGATAGATAGATAGATAGATAGATAGATAGAGTGATAGATAGAGTGATAGAGTGATGCTCAGTCCCTTTCACAGCACATGTATGTGGTCGTTCCATTCTTTGGTCTCTGAGATTGCCTAAAGCCTTTTCAGCCCATTATTAACACCAAATTTATAGCATATCAAAATAGCAACTGAAATCACATCCTGCTACCATGTGGTATGTGACACATCAATATTTCTCTGATGAGCTCACAAAATAAACTTTTCTACCCATGTTTGAATTTATTTGTGTGTTTGTAAAATTTAAAAATATAGATGAGTCCATGATTCTATAGTGCTTTAATTAGACTTAGATATAAATTATAAAAAGGCTGAATGAAATGTTAAAATTAGGTATTGATGTTATGATTATGTTCTTTTTTCTTGGTATTCTTGATTTTGCCTGTTAATAGTGGTATTTCTGAATCACTAGACATTAATATTCTATTTCAGTGCCTTCATTTTTTAACTTTCTGATTTACTAGATGACTCCTGACATTAAATTTGTTACTTTTATGGTAATATTATAATATCTGTTTGGGATTGAATTTACCTGAAGGCCAAGAAAAATGTTAAATTGCTAAGTTCAAGGGGTTAATGTTAAAATAATTTATTTATATCATCATTGGATGAAAATGAAAACTTGGTCTTAATTCTGCTTATCATTCCAGCACTAAACTTCTGTTGAGGTGGGACATTGACTTAGCACCTAAAGACATGGCTATCTCTACTATTGTTGTTATTGCTACTGTGTTTTGATTTTTGAGATGAAGTCTTATATAACGTAATGTAGGCTGGAGTCCAAGTCACTCTGTGGCCAGTGATGACCTTGAACTTCTGATCCTCCTGCTTCTATTTGCCATGTGCTAGGATTGTAGGCAGATGTCATCACATCTACTTTATCCTGTGCTGGTGATGTGCATACAAGCCAGATGCTCCACCTACTGCATCACATCTCAGCTCCCCAGATCCTCTTCTTGGTTATCACATATTGACCAGGATGATATATTGGACACTAGTAAAGTAGCCTCTTCTGCTGCTCTTTAGTCTCAATGTTCTCAATTTCTTCTTTGTGTTTCTGATATTGCCTCTCAAAGAAGACCTGCTGTTCCCTGTTATATGTAACACCACTTCATTCTTATACTATAACAGGTGTAAGTTTGCCATTATATCCCTTAATCCTGACAGAAATCACCTTATTTAATTTTTATAAAAATGTGTTATTATATACCAATTAACTTCTGATGATGCCAAGATACAATAGCTCTGTACCTCACCATTATGTCTCAAAACCCTAGATCAACAGAGGAAAGAACATATAGCAAGTCTCTGGAAGATGGAAAAAAGAAGTCAACACTAAGAATTTGTGTGTTTTCAGAGTGTCATCAGGGAAATAAGTCTCTACCCCACCCAGCATCAAGGAAAGTAAAACAATGTAAGGCAGAGCTGTCACATATCTATCAGCAATATCTGTTTAACTCCTGTACAGAACACCAAGTGATAACCCGGGGCTAAATCCATGTATCCTAAAACATCAAGAGTATGATTTGTAATATCCAAAATGTGGTTGATAATTACTCATAACTGAAAGACTAGACAGAGACTTTACCAATAAAGGAAATTAAAACTTAGGAACTCACATACACACAAATCATAGATATAAGGAAGAATAACATGCAAATTATATCTCTTCAATATATATCAAATGCAATCCCTAAGATGTAAGAAAAGGACATCATAGGAGATGCCCTGAAGTTAGAATACCTGTACATACACAAACACACACACACACACACACACACACACACACACACACACGCAATATGCAACATGCAACACACAACACGCAACACACATACATACAGACACCAAAAGACACATACAAATACACACACATAGACAAATACTGGGTCCTGCCCAACTATGGAACAGTCTTATTATGGAGGAGTGAGGATAAACAAGTAATAGATATGAAAAACAGAGTCAAGATGTAATAAGGCTACACTATGGAGTCTCTGTGTGCCCCCACAGATTTCCCATTTTTTATACTATAAAGGGTCCCAATAGACCCCTTAGATGACTGTGCCTGTCTTAGGTCCCAGTCTTCAACCATCCAGTCTGACTCATCATTTTGTCATTCATGCCCTGTCTTAGATGGAAAAGTGGTAAAAAGGACTTACCCATCTTTGACTACCAGCCTCTGAAAAAAATCTCAAGTGAGATGCAGAGCTTAACCCTATGTAGCTCTGAATCAACTTTCCTTTGGGAGTTCACAAGTAACTTGATAATTATAGGCAAGCAAATAATGCCTAACAATACACATGCTCCTACTGCTGCTCTAACTCCTAGTAAAGGAATAGTGAATGACCAAGAAAGGAATGGTCTTTTTAAATTGGTCCAGGATGTCTACAGAAGTTTTTGCTGCATTAACCCTTTTTTAAACCAATCATTGTAAATAAAAGAGGCTACACACAGTTGTATTTAGCATGGCATTTCAAATGAGCACTTATCTTTAACCCATTTCCTCTCCTAATAAATGTAATACTTCAAATAAAGTGTTCAACTTATGCTCCATTTTTACATCAGTATCTTCCTGAGTTCCCAGCACCATAGATACATTTTGAGACACTTGATTCACATACCATGAAGCCTGAATAGATTGAGACAATACTAGTACAGCAGTGGTGGTGGTAACTATCAAGGAAATTAGGACCTGGCAATTACATACCCAGCATTCTGCGATGTCTACTCAAGGCCTTTCAAATTCCCTGACAGAAGCTGTCACCCCTTATCATCATACCATGGTTCACTAACATCAACAGATTAACACCATAATTATAGTATGATTATTAACAGCTCGTTAAATTACAATTCTCACAGCCTACATCAAAAAGAGGGTGCATTAACACAAGCTAACACTGATCTATTCAAGAAACAGGAAAATGTTTTCATGGTGGGATGAGGTGAGCTGTCCAGTCCCCAAGTACCAAGTACCAGCAACAAAAACTTTATTTCAACTCCTACTTATCAGTACATTTTTATAAAATTAAAGAGGGAATGATATGGTGACTGAGGAATATAACTCTCCCTTTCTTCTTCTTCATTTTTATAAAATTAAAGAGGGAATGATATGGTGACTGAGGAATATAACTCTCCCCTTCTTCTTCTTCTTCTTCTTCTTCTTCTTCTTCTTCTTCTTCTTCTTCTTCTTCTTCTTCTTCTTCTTCTTCCTCTTCCTCTTTTTCTTATTCTTCTGAAGCTGCATCTTCAGCCTGGGTAGAAAAACAGACTTCTCCATCCCTATACAAAACAGTTCATGAGTCACCACATCTACACATATGTGTAGATGAAAACAAAATGCCCATTGCAACTGAACCACTTTTGTCCATCCCATTTCTGAAGTCAGAAAAGTTCAAAAAAACAGTTCTGATACTAGTCTTAATGTTCCACTGAAAGATCAAGATCAGAGCCTGGTTTGCCAGCTGCTCTGAAGTCCTTGTATGCTGTTCAAATCATAACAAACCATTCCCATGCACCTTTAGCATTGTGTTCTTCAGTTTTGGATTTATCCAAAAATGTACCCAAGTTTAGTAATGAATCTGAGGTAAAGGGGAGGGCTCACCCACTGCACCCTGGCATGCAGCATCTCAGCCTAGCCTGGGTCTTTTCCATTCAGCACGCTGAATCCCAAAAATAAAAAAAAAACCCAGCTGCAGTCAGTTGTGGCCACTACACCTTGAATCCATTACCAGATCTGCCTGTGGCACTGCGTCCTCTGTGTGTTCCTCCTTGCTTGCACTGCTGAATGCCAACCCTGGGGTATCTGGCCTGCCAGACTCCGGCCTGAACGCTGTCCCTCACACCCTTCAGCAGTTACCAGGGCAAGGACACAGCACTCTGTAGTTTCTTTCTGCTACTACATGGATGCTCATGGGCAACTCCAAGGCTCTACCTCATCTCAATAGTACCCACACCTCCACTACTGGGGATTCAGATGCTGAGGTCTATGGTCCCTGGTCTGCCACTGTTCACTATTTCTACAGTGTTTTTCACTTGGCTTCTCAGGGTTGCAGAGTGTAGCCTCCAACCATGTTGGTCTACCTCTTACAAACACCCTGGCTGACTGCATTCTCCCTGATGTGCCTCCTTCAGGGCAGAAAGCACATGTAGAAGTGTGCTATTTGTGCTGGTTCTCTCGCCACCTGCTGCTGGTGACATGATGATGCCCCTAGGGTCTCAGCAATGCTGGGCTAGAAAAGCTGCTGCTGCTGCTGCTGCTGCTTCTGAAGCAGCTGTTCATTCTCAGACTCTACTTTCCTGTTCTCCTCCACATGTCTGTGTCCAAGGTCCCATGCCAGGGGAAGCCAAGGGGCACACCTGCTCTACCCTAAGTTACTTACTTTTAAGTCTTCACAATATCCCCATACCTAAAGCCTAGACATCTCAAACTTCTTCAAAATTTTACCCATACTCAGCACTCACTCAGACTCATGCCATAACTCACTCAAACTATACAATATACCCAAGCACTCACACTTTCAAACTACTTTCTCAGACTTAAAAAAAAAGTTACAAACTCAAACCTTCATGACTTATATTCTTGCTGCAACCCTAACTTTAGCTCCTCTGGCTTTTAAAATATCTTTAAACAGCTGTCTACTATTACTCTGCTTAAATTTACAATTTACTCCAGAGGATAAATTACTGCACTACCATTTCAGCTTGCGGTATCCATCACTGGAATCCTCTGTATACCAGGCCTCACTATCCAGGCACCATCTGCTGAGTCCAGCCTGACCTTTGGACAATCCTTGGTATAGGGGAGTGTAGACTGAGAAATAATCGATATGAAAAATAGAGACATGCAATGTGAAAGCAGAAGACAGAGACACAGAATAGCATTGGAAGGACACTGGGTCAATACCACAATTGCCTCAAGTTTATTCTTCATGGGCTTTTTATACACCAGCAAGGAGAGAAGCAAAAGACCTCCCTGTCTTAAGGACACTATGGTTCAAGGTACAAAGTACAGTCAAGTATAAATACTTCCTTAACTCTCTTATAGCCATGCCTTACAGCAAAACATCCTGTGATCAGGCCTTGAAGTGTAAGGCACCTGGTAACTACACCTTAGGCCAAAACATCCTATTATGCAGCCTTGTGGGGCAAAACAAGCTCAGACTCTCTGACTTTGAGTGAAGATGGAATACAGCCATACTAGGAAGTCTCTGTGGGCCCCCACAGATAAACACATACATACATACACAGAGACTGACACACACAAACATAGATATAGACAGACACACAGGCATATACATACACACAAACAGATACACATTTATACATAGAGAAAGACACACACACACTATATATATATATACACATACATACATACATACACACAGACATGAATACATTCATATACACAAACACACAAATACATACACACATATATACATAAGACATATACACATGTATACAGAAACACATTTACACATATACACACAGACACATATACTCATAGAGACACACAGACACATACTCACATTCCACTTTCTGTCTTTACTGTGGAAGCTGAATGTTGAACATTGCGTTGCTTGAAGGTGGAGTTCTTTCCCTGTAAAGATAGTGAATAGTCCTGGAGCAACCTGCCTTATAAGAGCTCTGGGCCACAAACAAATGAGTACAGCATGAGAGACTGTGTTCAGATCCCCGACATTCATGAAAAAGCTAATGTAGCAGCAGGTGCCTGGGACCTTATTGGTGGGATGACACGGAGACTGGCAAATCCTGGAACTCATCAATGGGCTCTACATTCAGTGAGAAAAAAAATGTCACTAAAACTCAGGTAGAAAGGATTGAGCAAGGTACTTGATGTCAACCTCTGTCCTCCCTACATATGTACACACAGGTACACACCTACTCATAAGCACACGCATATTGGTAGCAAACACACGTACACATATAACCATATGCACATACATGCATGGAACATAGTTACATATCATACCCACACACAAACATACACAGATTTTTAAGGATGCTATATATTGCTTTTGAATGTGTGTGTGTGTGTGTGTGTGTGTGTGTGTGTGTGTGTGTGTGTATGTATGTACATGTGACTGCAGTCACTTTCAAAGGCCAGAAGCTGGTGTCAGATGCTCTGTAGCTAGAGTTACAGGTGATTGTGAGTCACTCCACACAGCTCCTGGGATCAAACTTAAATCCTCTACAAGAGATGCATTTGCTTTTAACTGCTGAGGTATGGTTTCCTCCTCCATTTCTAAAGAATGAGTGAGTGAATGCACAAATGAAAGACTAAATACATGCGTAAGTAAACGACATCAGCAATTAAATCATGCCACAATATAATACTCCTTTTATGTGCAGAAATTCTCAGCAAAACAACAAATCCAGTAATATCTAAGAAATTATATGTCAAGATGAAAGTAGGATTAGTTCCATTGTCCTGGGCTCATTTAGCATTCCCTTATTAATCGGTGCAACCCAACATGTGAAAAGGCTAAAGAGAAGTTAGATATCAACGCATCAATTAACACAGAAGAGCTTTACAAGATCCAAACGTGGCCATCCAAAAACTGAGTAAACAAGCAAAGGGGGAATTTGATTAACTTGATTAAAAGCATCTACAAATGCATTTCTTATGGTTGAAGATTACATTAACTGTGGAAACCCAAGGCTTTGATGGAAAATGAGGTAAGGCCACTGTCAACATCCTTATTCATCAAAATATGGAAGCTCTGGATTCTTAAACCAAGAAAAGTACTATTGTGGTTTGTATGTGAAATGTCTCCCATAATCTTACGTGATTGAGCAGTTTAAGAAGGTTGTGGAGCCTCTAGAGCCAGAACCTCATTGGAGGATGTGGGTCTCATTATAGACTGCATTCCCCTGGAACTGGGCACCAAGAAAAGACCTTTCCTCCTTAAGTTGCTTTTGCTAGGGTGTTTTACCAAGCCACAGAAAGGTAACTGAGACGGGAAGAAAAGAAGAAAGACTATAATTATTCAGATTTGCATATACTGTGATTGCTAATATTAGAAACTTAAGCTAAACTAATATCAGCAGAAAAAATAATACCAAGGAATATAATACCTAAGAAGAGATATAAGAAAATAATACCTAAGAAGCTACAGCCTTGTTTACTGTTCTTTCTCAGCATGGCTAATATATGCAGTTGCCGTCAGGACAGAAATACAACAAACATATAAACCAAAGGATAAAATGAAATTTCATTTATAGTCACTACAAGGGAAATTAAATACAAGTCAAAACATATCCCTGGAAACATCTGTGGCTCTTATCATTGGGCAGAGTGATGGGAAATACCCAGGATACTGGAACATGATGGAGTACTTCCTGGCTCCATTCTGCTGATGTCAATCTTCTGCTTGCTCTACCCCATTGCTGTTCTCTGAGACATTGCCACTGCGGAACACACTGCTAGTCTGCCATAATGAAACCTCACCTCCTGGATGGCTGCAGAAACAGATACTCAGCTTCCTGTATTCTGTAGGCTCCAAGTACAAGATCAAGGTGATGAAGGGTGATATCCCAAAGCCTCTTTTTGTGATTTGCCAATGGCTACCAACTTCTATTTTCATGTGGCCTCTATTTTTTATGGCTGTTTCAAAACCTACACTTTATAACGACTTGAAGCAGATTAGATTAGGTAATACAAATAACCAATTTTACTTTAATTACTTCTCTAAATGACCTTTCTCCAAGCATATTTACATTCTTCATTTTTTTGAGGACTAGGGTTTCAGGGTATGAAGTGGTGTGTGTGTGTGTGTGTGTGTGTGTGTGTGTGTGTGTGTGTGTGTGTGTGTATACAGTGAACATCAGAGTAATTCTTGCCTGTCATTCCCCATTGATTTTTTTTTTTCTTTTCCTTTATCTTTTGGAGAAGGGGGCTTTACATGTAGTTATGACTATCCTGGAACTCACTATGTAGACCAGGCTTAGCTGGCTAACTACCTTGTTTTTTGTTTGTTTGGTTGTTTAGTTGGTTGGTTAATTGCTTTATTTTAAGACATGATCTGTCACAGTTCTGGAACTTTCTTAGTAGGTTAGACTGGCTGACTAGCAATCTTCAGGAATAAACCTGTCTCCACCTCTCCATCACTGGGATTACAACCATAGGCCACAACCGATATCTTTTCTTTTTTTTCTTTCTGCACCACAGTTTCTAGGTGTTTAGCTCATGTTCTCATGCTTGCAAGGGATTCAGTTATCTCTCTTGCTCTCAAGAATGAATATTGTGCAATCCAGTGCATTACCTCACATGGAATGAAGGACACATCATGTTTGTGCATTATTTTCTGTATTTTGCCCCTATCTAAACACTGGCTGTTTGTGACCTGGTAAACATTCCATATCAGATAAGATGAGATACATTCATGGTGGCAACATTTACTGTTTTCTTCATACATAACTGTGGAAATAATTCCACTCAAGAAAATATGGACACCATTACTCTCATCATTATAATATTAAAGATATAACCAAATCCCAGAATATTGTAGTTATCCAGGATAAGCTTTACAAGGAAGTAATAGGTCTAGAATTGTGTTGAATTCATTCCACCTGAGTGGAATTTCAGAGACCCTCCCCAAATTTCCCACAGACAGTGTCTCATGTAACTCTTGCTGGAGGAAAGCTTGGCATGCAGCTGTGGATGTTTTGAATATCTGATCTCCAGGAAGTCTCTATCCCAGGAAGGTAATGACCTTTGTAATCAATGCAACCAGCTGGGAGTCAGTCATATATCATCACATGAGACAAAGGAATCCTGTTTCACCTTCAAACCATAACAGTTCATTCTTTACCTTAAGTGTCTAGAATGCATGTGCTTTGTTTAATAACAATGAGAAACAGTCCTGACCTTGATCTCAGTTGAAAGTGCTCATGAGTGTGCATTCATATGCAAGTGTCCTAAGGCCAGAAGACAACACCTGGTGCTGTTGGTTAAGTGCTGACATGTTTTCTGTGACAGAGTCTCTCATTGTGGCTTAGATTGGTCAGCCAGTGATCCTCAAGAATCTATTTGTTCTCATCTCCTCAGCACTGGATTTAAGCACATGCCACCAGACCCAGCTCTTATACATGAGTTCTGGGAATCAAATAGATGCCCACATCCTTGCACAGAAAGCACATCACCCACTGAGCATCTGCTCTGCCTTCTAACATTGTTTTCAATGCTGACATAAAGACAGGGACAAGAGGAAAGGATAGAGTTCGGAGTTCAGAAACAAAAAATGCCAAGGTCATTCATCAGGGAAAGAATAGCATCTCCGACAAATGTTTTCTATAAAATTGGATTTTATAGGTGGACTTGGGTCAGGTGTGGAGGTAGAGGGGAGATAGGGTAGATGGAGAGAATTCAGGGAGAGATAGCTGGAATCCAGAGACATTGAGTGATAATATGGAAACCTACCACAGTAGAAACTTCCTAAAAATATGAAGATGATCCTAGTAAGATCTCCTAATAGTGGGGTATAGGGAGTCTCAACTGGCCATTTCTTGTTACCAAACAAGGCTTCCAATAGCAGGACTGAGTTGCATTCAATTGCGGTGTTGGCCAAGGGGGTCTCACGGAAATCCCAAACAACCCAGGCTGTTGCTAAGACAGTGAATTGCTCTCCACAAATTGACAATGGTGTTTCTGTTACTGAGGACAACACCCACACCATTTATTGAACATGCAGAAAGTGCCTACATGGAGCCTTCACTCTTGTATTCTGGTGTCTTTGATGTGGGAAGGTACTCCACAGCTGATCAAAATAGAAACATAAACACCAAGTCAGGTTTTTATGTAGATCAAACATAAAAACCTTTGATCTATAATCTGCCTGCCTGCAAGCTATGCTAGGGCAATTAAAGCATAGAACCTGTGGGGGTATCCAACCAATGTTTGATTTGACTTAAGACTCACTCCATCAGACAGAAGGCAAACCTGACACTGCTTGGAAAATCAATTATCAGAGACTAGATAGCCCAGAGACCTAGGGTAAAACCAAACACTTCTGGGCTAAATAAATAAATAAATATCAATAAAATGACTCCTAGTGACATTCTGCTATACTCATAGATCAGTGTCTTATTCAGTTATCATCAGAGAAACTTCCTCTTGCAGCAGATGTCAACAAATACAGAGACCCACAGCCAGAAAATATGGAGAGAGAGAGAGAGAGAGTCCTTGGAACCCATAGCTCTAAATGGGCACCATCAAATCCTTCCCCTTAGAGCTCGGGGAAACTTCATGTAGGAGGAGGCAGAAAGGAATAGAGCCAGAAGGAATAGAGGACACCGGGAGAACAAGGCCTTCTCCAACAACTAAGCAAAGCTCATATGAACTCACAGAGACTGAAGCACCAAGCACAGAGCTAACAGAGGTCTGCACCAGGTCCTCCGATTACATAGTACAGCTTTTTGCTTAGTACCTCTATGGATCTCCTGAGTGTGAGATGGGTGGGTCTCTGATTCTTGTGCCTGCTCTTCAGACTCTCTTCCTTCTGTTGGTTTACCTTGTCTAACCTCAATATAATGGGTTTTGCTTTATCTTATTTTATTTTGTCATGTTTAGTTGTTATCTGTTAGAAGTCTGCTTTTTTCTAATGAGAGACAGAAAGGAAATGAATCCAGAGAGGAGGTGAGGTGAGGAGAAACTGGGAGAACTGACAGGAAAAGAAACTAAAATCAAGATATATTATATGAGAAAAGAACATTTCCATAAAAGGGAAAAAATAAAAAGACCTCTTTATATTCAAAGTAAATTAATTCAAATGCACCAAAACTATAAATGTAAGGATTAAAGCAAGAAAATCCTTATAAGAAATTGTGTATTTTAACTCTCATGACCTTGAGTTGGTCAGAAGTCTTAGATATGACATAAAAGAGATGTAACAAAAGAAAGAAATTGAGTTCCATTAAGAGCAAAATCTATTGTAGAAGCTATTATCATGAAAGTGAAAAAGGCAACCCACAGAATAAAAGAAAAAAATATTTGCAAAGTCATATGCATGAACCTTTTAGCTAGAACATGTAATGGCATTACAAGACAGTAACAAAAATATTGTTTTGAACTTTAAAATGTTCCAAATGAATGTATAAATATTTCTCCAAAGGAATAACACAAATGACCAAGATGTAGGGAAAAGATTCCTGCACTATGAATCAATGGATAAGCAAAACTGAAAATCAAAATAAGACTCCAATTCATACTCTTTAAACAGAGTAAAAAGTCAGGTGCTTTGTAACACATGGTATATATGATTTGGTATGACAATAGATGAAATGCTGATGAATGCTGCATGAAGGAACCTGTAGCTTGAGTTTTCCTGCCTTGCCCACAGTCAGGACAAATCTTTGTCACCCGCCAGTCCCACAGTCGCTCAGACCCAACCAAGTAAACACAGAGACTTATATTGCTTACAAACTGTATGGCCGTGGCAGGCATCTTGCTAACTGTTCTTATAGCTTAAATTAATCCATTTCCATAAATCTATACCTTGCCACATGGCTGGTGGCTTACCGGCATCCTCATATGCTGCTGGTCATGGCGGCGGCTGCAGTGTCTCTCCGCGTCAGCCTTCCACTTCCCAGAATTCTCCTCTCTCCTTGTCCCACCTACTTCCTGCCTGGCCACTGGCCAACCAGTGTTTTATTTATTGACCAATCAGAGCAATTTGATATACAGACCGTCCCACAGCAGGAACCTTATAAACAGTATGCTGAATGAGATAAACAGACACAAGGAGTCACATGTTACCTTTCCATTACATAAATGTCCAAAATTTTTACAAAAGGAAACTAGATAGAGGGATTGGGGTGAAATTCGGTGACAGAGTGCTTTTTAAGGCATAAGAGGTACCAACTGGAGGAAGCAGTAATTCTATAGTGTACTATCGAGTGGGGTAAGAGGATGGCAGGCAGGCATTATGTTCTGTTCTGAATTGAAAAAAAAACATTCTGAATTTGACTGTGATGTGATTACATATTTTCAAGACTACACTGAGAATTATTGCAGGGTAAAGGTGTGTGTGTGGGGCGGGTGTTCATGTGTGAAGAATATAGGAAAAGCTGAGGTCTTATTCTTCAGATTCATTCCATCTTGTTTTTTGGAGATAGGGTCTCTCACTGGTTTGGAACTCTATGAGTAAGCTGGCTAGTTAGTGAACCCCAAGGATCTGCTTCCTCTGACTTCCTGGTGCTAGGGTTACAAGTTCAGGCCAATGTACTGGTTTTTTACATAGCTTCTGAGGCTGGAACCTAGATCCTTGTACTTCAAGGTCCTTTCCTGACTGAGTTATTTCTGTAGTCCTTGAGTCCTATATTTGAAATGGATGAATTATATAACAGGTGAGTTATATGAATGTAAAGCTGTTTTTGAAGCAGTAATGTGTAACAGAAATTTAGACTGAAGCACCAGCCACTGGAGTTACCTTAAATCATTGCACATTTGCTGAATTGATGGAGTGCCATCTTTGAATTCAGAGGACTGCTGCAGTTAATAGGAATCAATAGGCTAGAGGTTAAAAGAAGCTAAGAAGTGTTATTTTGACTAATTTAATGTACTTTGTTGGTTTGCATATTTGTTTCTGGTCATCACCACATCCATGTGACTTGTGTGCAGATCTAACTGCACATGGGAGTATGTGTGTGGTGGGGGGAGGGGCAAATGGTTGGTGCCAGATACAATTCTTGATAGCTTTCCACCTTTGACAAGGACTCTTTTTTCTTTTTTTGTTAATTAATTAAATACTTTTCCAGCCCTATCACAGTTTCCCCTCTCTCCCTCCTCTCCATCTAGTCTCTCCCCCAAACTTCCTCTCTTCTCCAACATCCACTCCTCCTCCTTCCTTTTCAGAAAAGGTTGGGCCTCCCATGTAACATGTGCAGAGGGCCTAGATCAGTTCCATGCAAGCTCTCTGGTTGGCAGTTCAGTCCATGTGTGCCCCTATCAGCCCAGGTTAGTTGATTCTATGGGTTTTCTCATGGTGTCCTTGACTCCTCTGGCTCCCACAGTCCTTTCTCCCACCCTTTCGAAGTCCCACTCTGTAGATCTGCTTAATGTTTGACTGTGGGTCTTTGTATCTGTTTCCATCAGTGGCTGAAAGAAATTTCTCTGATGACAATTAGGCTAGGCAACAATCTAGGAGTAAAACAGAATAGAAATAGGAATCATTTAATTGATTTTTTTAAACTGCCAGTCATATTTGGTTTTATCCTAGGTCTCTGGGCTATCCAGCCTCTAGGTCCAGGTCCTCCAGGCAGTGTCATGGGTGGGCTCTCTCTCATGTTATGAGTCTCAAACTGAACCAGTCATTGATTGGTCCTCCCATAAATTCGGCACCACTTTTACCCAAGCTCATCTTGTAGACAGGGCAAATTATAGATCAAAGGTTATGTGGGTGAATTTGGGTCCCAGTCCCTCCACTGGAAGTCTTGCCTGGCTATAGGAGATAGCCAGTTCAGGCTCCATATCCCCGATTGCTAGGATTCTTAGCTAGGTTCAGCCTCATGGAGTCCTTGGAGTTTCCATTGCCCTAGGTTTCTAGCTCATCTCAGAGATGTCCCAGATTCCAGCTGTCTCTCCCTATATTTTCCCTCCATTCTCCCCCAACCTGATCCCTTCTGTTCCTATGTCAATCTCCTCATCTAGACACACCCCTGTCCACCTGTGATGTTTATTCTATTTCCCCTCCACAGTGAGATTTATGTGCCCACCTTGAACCCTCTTTGTTACTTAGCTTCTTTGAGTTTGTGGATTTTAGCATGGTTATCCTTTATTTCATGGTTAATATCCACTTATAAGTGAGTATATACTATATTTGTCTTTCTAGATGTCGGTTAACTCCATCAGAATGATCTTTTCTAGTTCCATCTATTTGCCAGCAAATATGATGTCGTTAAACAGCTGAGTAATATTCCATTGTGTAAATGTATCAAATGTTTCTTATCCATTCCTTGGTTGAAGAACATCTAGGTTGTTTCCAATTTCTGGCTATTACAAATAAAGATGCTAGTGTCCTGCCAGTATGGTCGTGTCCTTTGGGTATATGCCTAAGAGTGGTATATCTGGGTCTTGAGGTAAGTCAATTCACAACTTTCTAAGAAAGTGCTATATTGATTTGCGAAGTATCCGTACAAGTTTGCACTCCCACCAGCAATGGAAGAGTGTTCTCTTTGCTCCACACCCTCTCCAGCATGAGCTGTCTCTTGTGTTTTTGATCTTTGCCATTCTGACAGGTGTAAGATGGAATCTCAGTGTCATTTTGATTTGCATTTCAGTGATGGCTAAGGATGGTGAGCCTTTCTTCAAATGTTTCTCAGCCATTTGAGATTCTTTTTCTCAGAATTCTGTTTAGATCTGTACTCCATTTTCTCAACTGGATTATTTAGTTTATTGACATCTAGTTTCTTGATTTCTTATATATTTTGGATATTAGACCTCTGTCAGATGTGGGGTTGGTGAAGATCTTTTCCCATTCTTTAGGCTGCCATTTTGTCCTTTTGATGGTGTCCTTTTGGCAAAGACTCTTAATGAACCCAGAGCTTCTGGATTTGGTTAGACTGTCTAGCCAGAGAACTGCAGGGATCCTTTCTCAACTGGATTGTTTAGTTTATTGACATCTAGTTTCTTGATTTCTTATATATTTTGGATATTAGACCTCTGTCAGATGTGGGGTTGGTGAAGATCTTTTCCCATTCTTTAGGCTGCCATTTTGTCCTTTTGATGGTGTCCTTTTGGCAAAGACTCTTAATGAACCCAGAGCTTCTGGATTTGGTTAGACTGTCTAGCCAGAGAACTGCAGGGATCCTCCTGTCTCTGCCTTTCCAGAACCAGGATTATGGGTGAGGCCCTGGTTTTTATGTGCATTCTGTAGATCACATTCAGGTATTCATGATTGTATGAGAAGCACTTTGCAGACTGGTCCATCTCCCCAGCCCTAAGGGTTTAGGGAGTTCACAGTGATTTACAGGGAGCAAACACTGGGTACTTCTTATTAGTGACACAAAATAGCTGATAGCTTCTCATTTCATGCACTGAGGAAACTTGTCTGTGTGAGCTGCAGACTCGGGAGCTCTTTGCAGAGGACTGTCATAGGCCCAGTGACCTGCTGTAAGGCGAACTTTCTGTTATGCTCATTTCTCTGTAATTCAGATAAACGCTGTTTCCATACACTCCTGCCTGCTGAGCTGCCCTGTAGTTTTAAAGGGCTTTAACAGACCACAATGTTTGTAAGGTCTTGTGAGTTGAGACTGATTTCTTTCTAAAGGTTAAACAAAACTGTTCACTGTCTAGAAAATGCAAGCCCTTCAGGTAGCCAGACCCTGAGCAGAAGGAACTGGAAGAAAGGCAAGAACACACCCTCATCTCTCAGTGAGTCTGAGTTGGTCTAACTACTGTCATATTGCATGGGTCATACACTAACCAAGCTTCGCTTTCCTACCCAGATGTTATCATGTAACCTAAGTCACATACATCTTTCTCCCCAAACTCGGTTACTTAGCTTAGATCACCTGTCAGCTAGACCCTTTTCCCCCAAAACCTTTAAAGTAACTGGTGTAACACAAAGTCCACTCCTCAGCAGGTGACAGCTCACAACAGCTGGGTGTCCTTGAGCCATTCTATGGCTTGTACTTCCTTACTGTGCAAGTGTGTATCTTAACTTACTGTGTCCCTCTGTGCCAACACTCTCCTTCAGGTTCCCTACTACAGTGCTTATATTGTACATTAATAACTCTCTTGTCTACAGGACAATGGGTTCAGTCTTTTCTCCTCTTCTTCTCCTTCTCTGCCCCTCTCTTCTCTTCTTTACCTTCCTAAAACCTGAAACCCAATTTTCTTCTTCTCCCTATTCTGTCTACACTCTGATGGGTCTTTCCATTAACTTTGACTTATAAGATATCAATGACTGCTCCTAACATAATTTTCCTCCAACATACTAATGGCTGGGCATTAGCTGCATTCTGGAAACTGAATTGGTACATGAATTACCATCAAAGTTCTACCTGGCAAAGCCGTCTAAAAGCCATACAGTGGCTCAAGGACTCAGCTTTTCTTAGCTGCAACTGTGATGGGGTAGAACTCTGTGTTACTCTAGTGCTGTTTGAGTCGTTCATGCTCCTGTAAGAAACTTCTTACCCATGCTCCACAAGTTACCCAAATAATTTTGGAAAACATAAGCATGTCTCAGTGGGAAAAAGTAGGCATGTGTGTCAGGAGCTTGACACAGTGGATGCCTCTACCACTTCCAGGAGAACTTCTGGGCCTGCCAGACTCCCACTAAAGTTGAGAACATGCTCTGAAGCAGTATCAAGTACTTCATGAAGATGGGACAATTTACATGGACCAAGTGGACTAATGTTCCCAGGATATTTGACTTCCACTCTATGTTTACCCCCTACACCAGCAACTGCAGGTGACTGAGGGGCCCTGTGATATGATTATGAAATGATTCCTGGGCTGGCTTAATTGCTGAGCTCATTCAGACTACCTCACCTGTGACTGCAGGGATTCGCAGGTGAAGTTTTTTATTCTGTTATGACTAAACATTGATTTCTTCTCACATTGTGGAGTATAGAATTGCAGAGCTATGGGCATCCTAAAACTCAATCCATCAATGAATAAAAATGCTGACACTTTTTAACCAAAATTGCTTTTATAATTAAAGGACGTGTGGTCTGCTCAAATGTTTAGAAACTAAAGAATTAGCCTAAGGGAGTGAACTAGGACAGGAGTTTATTTTTATTCTGCCAAATAAATTGCTATAAATGAGAAACTGATGAGGTCATTCATTAAGAGACAACTCCAAAACTCTACATTTTCCCTGCAACTATGAATGCAAACGTGTATGGTCCAGTCCATTTCCTCAACTCCTGTATAGAAAGGGCGATTGAAACCATATCTTTTCAGCTCTGAACTTCTAAATGTCTGAAACTCTGGGGCTTGAAAGAAGGCACTATGCAGTGGGAAAGGACACCTGCACTCGAGCAAGACAACTTCCAAGTTCAAAGGAAACTTCAGAAGCTTCCTATGGTATGCCATGCAGCTATTTCCTCTGAAATGAAGCATTCCCATTTTCATAGTCAATGTTCCATTGCTGTGAAGAGACACCATGACTGTGGCAACTCTTGGAAAGGAAAACTTGTCATCACCGGGGCTTCCTTAGTTTCAGATGCTTAATCAACTGTCAGCATGGCAGGGACCATGGTGGCACAAAGGAAGTCTCATGTTTCTAGAAAAGTAGTTGAGAATTTCTGGCTTGGGCTTTTGAAACTTCAAAGTCCACTCCAGTGACACACTTCCTCCAACAAAGTCACACCTCCTAATCCTTCTCCCTGATGACTAACCATTCAAATAGATGATCCTATGGTGGCCATTCTTATGCAAACCACCTCCTCTTCTGAAAGAGAGGAGGGAGGCTCCCAGGACACAGGAAGGGAGCAAAGCTTACTAGCTTCAGAAAGCCTCTGAAACTTACTCCACCACCCCAAGCTATGTAAACAAGATATTTGCTGCAGAGAGAAGACTGACTATAGAGAGCCTTCTGCTCATACAGGGCACTCTGGGAATGGAGTTTCATGAGTTGTCAGCCATGATGGGACTTTGTGGTGGTGCTACTGCCTTTGAGTGGTCCATGCTTCTGTAACCACCCCCCACTCATGCTTATCCTACTCCCTCCCTCCCCCTCTCTCTCTCTCTCTCTCTCTATATATATATATATATATATATATATATATATATATATATATATATCTTTCTTTCTTTCTTGGATTTGTCTTTATAGAATACTGGTTTCTTAAAAATAGATTTTAACACAAACCAGAACAAATCACTATGATAGCAAGTAAAACAGCAGCTGGGCGGTGGTGGCGCACACCTTTAATCCCAGCACTCGGGAGGCAGAGGCAGGCGGATCTCTGTGAGTTCGAGGCCAGCCTGGGCTACAAAGTGAGTTCCAGGAAAGGCACAAAGCTACACAGAGAAACCCTGTCTCGAAAAACCGGAAAAAAAAAAAAAAAGTAAAACAGCAACATGGAACCCTGATATTCAAGTTAGACTCTACCCTATCAGCTACAATCTTCTAAGTAACATTGGAAATAGAATTTTCTATTCAGTCTACAAATATACAAAGATATTAAAATATCTGAATGCCTTTGTCCGGGTTCTTTATGCAAAGGAAAACATTTGCCTCATGTTGTACACTTAAAAAGCACCCATATTCACATGTGAGGTTCAGTATGTACTTCTCATGGAAGCCCAGCATTAACTGCCTGAAAGGTCCTAGATTGAAGTCTTCAACACTTTTTGAAGATTGCTTTTCTTTAAACTCTATTACAAAAAATCCAGCACATCAACAGATATTTCTAGAGATTGATGGAAATGAATTAATTATATTTTCCCAGATAATTTCTTATTCCAATCAGGATAGGATATGGTCAGCTTTGATTTCATGTAGTGACCATATAATTAAATAGGAACGCATACACACAAAACCCAGACATACATGCATACACATCACACACACACACAAACACATATATACACACACATCACACACACACACATACACAAACACATACACATGCAAACACACACAGAGAGACAAACAGACACATACATGCATACACATACACAAAAAACAAACACAGACACATACAAATACACAGAGGCACATGCACAGATGCACACACAAATATACACACAGATGCACACAAACACATGCATAAAAAAACACATAAACATGCACACACATACACATAAACACACACAAAAATGCATACAGACGTAGATATAGACAATACACACACGAACATATAAAGAGAAACACACAAATGCGCATACAAAAAGAAGGAGAGAATGAGATCAGTTATGAACTAAAGGATAATTCACACATAAAACTGATATGGTAACCAGCCCCTCTCTCCAGTTTTCCCCAAATATCAGGATTTTTAAAAAATCAAAAACACTATATTTTAACATAAAAAATATGTTAAAATTAAGGATCCAGTAAAATATAGTACATTAGAAGGATCTAGCTTTATTTTCAATGTTTTTGTTGTTTTGTTTTTGGTTCTGGAGAGCAAAGCATGATCAGAAAGCACAGAACCCACAACTAAAACTTATACACCAGTACTGTCAGGGACAAGGACAGGATCTCTAGTTAGTGGAAAAATACAGACCCTGATAAGACAAGGAACTAGATCATCTTACAGTCAGGTTGCCTAGCAACAGGATATTGAGTCAGAGCCCTTGACCCTTTCACTCTGTAAACACCCTATACAAACATCCTATTAGCTTGCCCCACCTTATGCAGATGACAGCTTCTTGCTCCCCCCACCCTGCAGGAACTATATAAACCCTTCTGGAGAAAATAAAGTTACACCTTGATCAGAATCTAGACTTGGTGTATTTTCCTTTGTATCTCCTGTCCCTACATTCCCTCCTTAGGGTGGTTGAGAACCTGTTGTAGCCCTGCAGGCGGGGCACAGTACTGCTAAAACCCTTTGGCCATTCCTTTGTAAATCCTCCCTAGATTTCCCTGAATGTACAGCCTTGAGTCTACCTTAGGGTATGAACACTCTTCTCCTCCCTGTTTAGCTAAAATTTTACTTGTTTTATAATGTGTGTGTGTATATGTGTGTGTTTGTGTGTGTGTGTGTGTGTGTGTGTGTGTGTGTACATGTGTGTAGACTAGAGGATAACCTCAACAATCTTTTCTCTAGTGTCATTATCCACCCTCTTTCCCTTGCCTTCCCTTCTCTCCATTCCCTTCTATTTTCTTCCTTCTTTCCCTCCATCTTTCCTCCCTCCTTCTCTCCCTCCCTCCCTTCCTTCCTTCCTTCCTTCCTTCACTCCTTCCTTTTTTATTTTCTTTCTTGTGGGGCAGACAGACTCAAATACTCAAGTGTATTTGCAACACCAGTTCAACTAGGCTAGCTGGCCAAAGAATCCCAGGAGTCTGCCTGTCTCCACCTCTCTCTATCACCTGGGTTACAAGCACTGGTCACCACTCTTCACAATTATTGTTACTGTTTTTTAATGTTGTTCCTGATGATCAAGCTCAAGTCCTGATTTTCAGAAGGCAGTTATCTCCCAGCCTTAGCTGGATTAATTTGCTTCTCATATGAAGAAATTGATCCTAATTCTGTGTTTAGCATCTCTACCAAGACCATATATAAAAGAGCCCCCATTTTGTATCCATGACATATCTGAGTATTTTCCTAACTATACAGTCAAATTCTTGAGAAGGATTTAGCTCCTGGAAGTAAAGACAGTACACACACAACTTTGATTTCATACAAATTTTACCTCTTAAATGGCATATTATCTTCACATTTAGTATTTCAATGGTGATAAAGTAGTAGTAGGTATGTGTATTCTTGTTTGTATGTATACTTAATCCAAGACTGGCACAGCAATAGAGTATAATGGGACCAAGAATTAGTGCAGCTGTTTCAATGTGTTTTTTTTGAGAAACTAAGAACATAAACTAATAAACTATATTATACATGGAATTTAATTCTTACCACTTGCTTAATAAAATTTGATTCTACTAGTTGACATCTATCCATTTCATTTTTCATAGATTGCTATGAAAATCAAATTACCATACAATTGAAAAATACTTAAGGAGTGTAAGTCAATTAGTTAAAATCTAAGACCTACTAAGTGTGTCAGAGATTAATTACCAAATTGAGTCAGCCTAGATCTGAGGTCTATACAAGCACTCTTATAACAACAACAAAACAAACAAACAAACAAACAAAAAATGTCTTTTCTGAGGAATGAACAATGTGTTCATGACTCTGTCCAAAATCTGTGTATGATGTTAGACACAGTAGATCACACCTGCCTTTAAGGGGGCAGTATTCTAACCAAAACAGGGATGCAGAGATATGATGAGAGGTAGCTTAAAAGATGTTGTCACAATTGCTGTTTAAAAATATTTGCACTTGAGTCCACAGTGTTAATAGAATTGTAATATTTGCTTATGAAGGACATTACAGCAAATTCATTCAAACACTCTCTCTGTAGATACTATCATCTGAGAACTGGGGAAGGACTTCAGCATCTTCCATCAAGAGCCTTCTGATCTGATCCTTCAGCTTCATCAAGCTACTTAGAACTTGCAGACCTTGGGCTGGATGCTAGTTTCAATGAGCAAAGTGCTTACCATGCAAGCATGGAGACTTGCATTTGAATCCCAAGTATCACATAAAGCCTGGGTATGCAACATAGTGTCTGTAAACTCCATTGCTGCTATAGAACTAAGGGAAGCACAGGCCAGTGAATTCCTGGAAAACCCAGGCCTCCCTAACCTGGCATACACAACCATAAACAACAAAAGACCATGACTCAAAAAGCAGGTACCTCAGATTGTCCATTACTCCCACTCACAATGACATAAGTGTGCATTTCAATATATAAACATGCACATATGCATACCTCACAGTCACACATGACAAAATGCTAATAATAATAATACCAACATTCCTATGGAAAATATGTTACCAGTAGTTGCAATATCATATTTCCATTGAAGGGAATATTATTTCTTATTGGACTGTGGTTTAAAGATGAAGAAATTGTCATTAAATAATCATTCAATTCAATTTGATCATTGTTGAACCCATAGAAGGCAAAAGGGTCATATGATACTGATCTTTTCAGACAGAATTTGATTGTGTAGCCAAATACTTTTTGGTATACCAATCTCAGAGCTGTCTAAGAATAAAAGCTCAAACTCTAATACAGTATGAATTAACACCTATGAACAGAGGACTTAAACAACTTATAAAAATCTATGAAATATGCCTAAAGTTACAAATAAATTAGAAAATCTAAAAGAATAGGATGTACATGGTCATATACTCAGACTCAAGGCCCTAAAATGAGAAAAGGCAGAAAGATAAAGTGTTTGAGACTAAACAGGGCTACAGAGAGAAAGCCTGTCATAGCAACTAATGAAAGTGCCTAGTTTCAAGCAAATATATTTTTACCAATAGCTGTCATTTGGGGCTCTGAAAGCTCTTGTGTCTTTCACATGCTGGACACAAAGAAATCCCCATTAGAAGAGAATGGGAAGCAGTGTAGACATAGGAGCCAAGGCAAGAGAACCACAGCAGAGGGAGTCAAGTGGGACTTCCCATACTTTCCTCCTCACAGTGAAGGTTCTCGTTCTTAGAACTTGGGCATGTGCCCTCTGGCACCAAGAGAAAGTCTCCTCTCCCCAGTTAAGGATACCTACCTTGACATCAGGTGACAGTATTTTCAATAAACAGTGCTTCCATTTTTCAATGACAAGCTGCATCTTTCTTTCATACAATGCATTCCTCGACCACTAGCTGGGCAATCAATGAGACATTTCCTTTCTGGAAATATCTCACGAGGGCCAGGAAGCTTCTTCTTTGTGCACAGCAATGCTTTTGGTGAAAGTACAGGTAGACACTGCAAGTTAACCAGGAATACATGCAGGCTGCAAGGCTGGCTTCCAGGATAGATGGGAAGGAGGCTCTGCTGATGATCAAGATTCCAGGATTTCCCAGGAGATTCTAGTCTTCACCCTGGGCACCTGAGGTGTGGGTTCTGCTGCTCCACAATGCACTTGCTCATTCTAGAGAACAGGGGATTCTGTAACAAAGGCACACAGAAAGGCAAATAGTCACATGTGATACAATTATGGCAAGGGAAGTCAGGTATAATCATGATTCTGTGGTCCCACTGGGTTCTGAACTGGTTGATCTTGAGTCTCCCTGCATCCAATGATGAACTATAAATTCTGGTACCCCTTCCTTTACTTCCCTAGTGTAGCAATTAAACTTCTACCACATCCCATTTATGTGATGCTGAGGATACAATCCAGTGCTTCATGGATTCCAGGTAATGTCTCTACCAGCTGAGCTACAAAACCCACACTTCAGTATTGTTTTATGAAATGAGTAAGAGAAGTTTGACTAGATCCTGCCTGACCAGCAAAGAAAACTGGCTGCAGCATCCAGTCAGCTCAGTACCTCATGTCATCTTCTGAACTCCTGAAAATGGAGGGGATCAGAGCAGCCATGGGTAGACATGTAGGAGTTTTCCCCAAGTCGATAAAATAAAATAAATAAGACACGGGAGAGACTCTTAGAATTCTTGATTGTCTTACACACTAGACTCTGAGCATGCTCAACACAAGTCCAGATTCAGAGATGCTTCTGTGTTAGCTGACAGTTCCCTCAGACCCTAAAGAGTGGTCCATCTCATGATAGAGCCTGGAGAAGCAGCAATAAGTTGGTCCAGCTTCATCTTGTACATCATGCTGCCTGTTCTTGATGCTTCCTGGTTCCTGTACTTCCCTCCTCAACAAACCCAAGCCCAGTATATCTTACATAGGTTCCATGTGTATATCACAAGGACCTGTCTTTGACTAGCTCCAGGGCTTAAAATCAGAGCTCAATCTCCATTGTCTTTCTGCTTTTATCCAGAGAGCACCAGGAATGAATGGTTTTCTAGGGTATGTGAGCTACACTTCCTGACTGAAACAGCCTTGGCCAACCTGCTGCTCCTGCCAGAGCCATGTAGCCCCTTATTTAGACAGAACCCTGACTGGCCTGCCTCTATAGTGTCCTCAGAGGCAGAGCCTGCTTCCACCAGCTAGAGACTCCACTCCAAAGAGTCACAATCTCGCATCCTCTGGAAGTGCCTAGGCCTAAAAACGCCTTTCATGAACACTTACAGTTCTTCATGTTCTATCTTCAAATCCAAGGATACCCTTATCCTGGGCAAAAGTCCACTGTAGTGCCTGCCTGGCTACCACAGATGGACCTGGCTGTGGAGTCCAGGACATAAGCTCACTTCCACTTTCCTAGCCTAAGGAGCACTGTGCTGGCATCAAAAGAGCTCAAAGCAGGGAAGAAAAAAGAGAAGAGGAATGAGGTAGGAGGAGAAAAAGGAGGGAAAAAATGAGGAGGAAAAGGAAGGAGAAAAGAAGAAGAGGTAAGGAAAGAGAAGGAAGATGTAAGGAAAGAGAAGGAAGAGGAGGAGTGAGAGAGGAGGGGAGGAGGGGAGGAGGGCAAGAGCAGCAGGAGACAATAAAAGGCCAGTGAGATGGTACAGAGAAGTAGTTGATATCACTTAAGACCTTGGTGCAAAGCAGGAGCTCCTCATGAGGCACCAGCTGGACACAGCCTTCCCCTGAGGCTTCTAAGTACTGGGCAGCCAGCTGGGCATGCACTGGGTAGCCTGTTCCAGCCAGCAAAGCTCCACATCCAGTAGGTCATTGCACAGCTCAGAGCTGCCTCAAATCCACCTACCCAGGGACCAGGGAAGCAGTGACAGGAAGAAAAGCCCAGTGTTAGTGCACAGGGAGCTGGGTTCACCTCTAGTTCACAAGCCAGGTGAGAGACAATCACCCACCTCTACCACTTTGCCACTCACTGTAGGATCGGGGGGACCTGATCCCACTTGCAAGCATCTCATCTGCCAAGCATCCTCTCAGTGACATTTTGTCAAATACACAACAAAGTAGCCAGGCCTCTGGTCATAAAAGTAGGTGCCTGGGTCATAAGAGGCAGGTGCTCTCAGCCTGCACTGCCCTTCAGTCTTCCCCACCTCTCCTACTGGATGACTGCTGCAGGGACTGAACACACTCTGACCCTGCTCCTTTGTACTTTAGCTCCCCAGCTCCTCCTCCTTTCCATTGCCCTGACCTGGGAGGCTGCTGAGCCTTCCATCATGTCCGTCTCTCTGTCTTCTCTTACAACCCACCCACAGACACTATTTCAAACCCGTTGGCACTCCTTTCTGAGACCTCGCCCTTTAAGTTGCCCTTTAGTCTCTTCTTACCTGAGCAACACCCCCCCCTATCCAGTGTGTGCAGATGCTGAGTGAGACCTGACACAAATAAAGACCACTCTCAGTTGGCCTCTGCTCCAGCTCTCCCTGAACCTCCATTCCCATCCTATGCCTTCCAGTCTCCTTCCTGCAGGAGGGATTCCTTTTCACCAACGTGTGCAATCCCCTTTCTGCTTTCTTCCCATCAGAGAGAGGGAGAATGTTAAAAAAATAAATCCAGGCATGACAGTATATATCTGATAATTTCATGTTATTCAGGCTGCGGCTTGGGAGCAGAGACAGGTAGATTCTTGGAACTCACTGTCTAGCTGATCTACACAAAGCAGCAAATTTGGGATTTGCTGAGGAACCCTGTATAAAAGATAAGACATAGAGTAAGAGAGGAAGACATCTCAGTACTAGTCTCTGTCTCACAAGCATCTGCACATATAAGTACACCTGAACATACATGTGCACATAAACTCACACTACACACATACATTCAAAATATCTTGTTCACTCTTGACAGAAATGTAAGATTTTCTTTTTCTCTGATGATTGTGATTAGTGATGCCATAAATGTTTTTTACACATATTTGTTAGACACTGTGTTTCTCAAATGAGCCTATGATGTCACAAGCATTGTCTGTTTCTTTTGGTAGCATGCTCCACAGTGGTGTTTGATTAGCTGTCTTTAGTGTATTATTCTCAAGAATTAATCAGTCACATTTATGAACAAACAAAAATAACAAAACCACAGTTATATTCCTCTCCAACACATGATTCTGCCAACTGTCTTGTCCATATTTAGCCTCAAAGGTGGCACAAGCACATCTTATACATGCACAACTGACTGCTGAGAGCATTAACAGACACGTGAAACCCATGGGGGGCTGTTCTACTGTTCACTCTCGGGTGTAAGTTAAAGACATAGAACAACAATACTGTCAATTCAAAGGGCAATGCTGGAAAATATGAGGGTAACACTACCATAAAAACCAACATAACAGCAACATCATGCTTTGGTTCAAACGAAAATTGTTCCCTAGGCTCATATGTTTGAGCATTTGGAACTAGTTGTCAGTGGTTTTGGGAAAAGTTATGGAACTTTAGGAGGGAGAGTCTTGCTGGAAGAAGCCTGTCACTGGGTTGAGTTTTGAGGGTTTATATTCCTGTTTGCCTCTGCTTAATGATGGCTCAGCATATTACCAGTCCTCCTGCTCCATCTGCCTCGCTTCTCCACTATAATGGACGGTATGCTCAGGCAAACTGATGGACACTGTGAGCCAAATAACCCATCATCCGTAAGTTATTCTTGGTTGGTCACAATGCAAGGAAAGTACTAATATACATGTTAAATATAACATACAATGTAATCACATGATCAGGTAGGCAGCACCAGAACAGTAGATAAGATGGGATCTAGAACTAAAATTCTGTAGTTAGAATCATCACTCTGACATTTCTATCTATATTACCTTGTTTTAGTCTCAGTTTTCTTGTTCTGTCAAATGAGAGGAATAATATTCCCATTCAGAGATTGAAATTTGAGTAGGGTATATGTGAAGAATAATAATTATGCTTGGAACATATAAGGACATTAATGCCTTCAGAGTTATCATTGTGTGTGTGTGTGTGTGTGTGTGTGTGTGTCTGTGTGTCTGTGTGTATTTCTAACTCTTTGTCATTCATGAAATTAGAATTATTCCTAAACTTATGTTAACGATTTCTGAGTTTATATTTAGGGACTAGAAAGACAGATCATCGTTAAGAGTACACACTGTTCTTGTAGAGGAATGGGGTTCAGTTCCCAGCACCCACATAAGGCAGTCCACAACTTGACTGTAATTCAGCTTCAGGGTGACACATCATCATCTGGCCACTGCATGTTTCTGCATGCACAGGCTGACCATAAAGTCACAACCACACACATATAAATAAATTAAATAAAATAAAAATTTAAGCTTATATTCAATTTTGTATAATTCTGTTTTTTTTGTTTAAAAAATACATACATTCATAGCATATATCATTAAGTTGCCATTTGAATTCTTCTTTTTATGAGGTAGTTCCTTTATCTTGTTTTAGTACATCCATGGGATGTCTAAGTGGAATTTCTTGCACTGTATTCTAGGGATATAGTAACCGAGACATACATAAGTGTGATAACTCACACAGGCCTTTGCAGTATCTTAAATAGCTACAGCGGTGTGTTCTTTTCCTGTGGTCCTGTGGTCTTTAGCTATTTCTTGCTGCTCCTGTGGCTTAATGGAAAAATTCAGTCTTTTTTCGGCTTTTGATGCCAATAATTCATTTTAAAGAGTATGTGCTCTGGGTTAATTCTAGAGCATTTCTACTGTAGCAAAACAAAGCTTGCCCAGTTTCCAATCATGAGACCAAAGTTTTGACTTCTAATTTGTGTTACATTGAAATATTATAACCAGGAGATACTTGGTGGAGCAAACAAACAAACACCAACTAAAAAGGAAAACGTAGAACAGAATTAACATCACTCTTTTTTCTGTGCACGGCTTTCTATTTATACTGAAGCTTACTTTGGTTATCATTTAAATACAGACAATGCAGAGTTTTAAAAAAGCGGTAATTTCTAGGACAGATTGATTAAGCATAAAGTAATATGTCTCTCTTACTAAATAGAATGAAAGTCTAGACAGGCTGAATGCAGAAGTGATCTGAGTGTTCTGAAGAGCAAAGGATAGTAAAAGTGTTAGAAAAGAAGTAGGAATTTTAAGCTCCCATCAAGCTTTCTGGACTTTGGTTTTCCTAGCTAGGATAAAAAAGACAGAATGTTCAGAATATCAGGTATAGACATTCAACATGTACAGAAGTCTTCCAAAAGAATGTCCATGTTTCTGGCATAAGCAGAGAGGAAATCAGGCCTTTGCAGGGCAGAAACAATAAAGCAGCATTCACAGATTCACATGAGGCTGTTGGTCTTGCAGAGAAGCAGAGAAACAGCTGACACTGCATGCCTCTTAAGTCTGTGCTCACAAAGGTGTGAGGGAATGACACCTCTCCTGTCTTAGTGATATGTGTTCCCCAAACAGATAGAATCACAAAATATGAGAGAGCACAAAGAAATGAAGCTGTGCCTGGTTCAGGAAACTATGAGATTATCCATAGAGGGGATCCAAAATGACTCATAAACTCTCCAAATCATTCCAAATCTGTGCTTACAGATCTAAGAATCATTCCAAACCTTGAAATCTGCAGAACACACTACCGCTTACATCTCAGATTTACTGTTGAATGCTGGAGTCGGATAATAATGACTGTAACTGTGAAGGCTTCAAAGCTGATGTGCGATCAGATCCACAGATCTCAAGTGTGTAGAAATTTGGCCAAGGAGCCCATTCTGATCATTCATCTTTTTTTTTTGGGGGGGGGGGCGGGGTAAATTTTTATTGTTTACACTTTAAAGTAATTTCTTAGATTAGCATACAAAGTAGTGGGTTTTGTTACAGTTTTATGCATTCCCATAAACATAACCATTCTCTTCAAAACATTAATATCAGCTTTCTCAAGAAGCCTCTTAGCATCCATGTCTTCTTATAAAAAAATGATCAATACTACAAAGACAAAGAAGTTGAAATTATCACTCACTTATTGCTAATTAAGTAACAAGAGTATTAAAAAAGACATATAAGAAATCATAAGTGTTATCAATGAAATTCAATGCAGCTGACACTAATCTGACATTCCGTCTAAATGTAGCCAAAATAAATTATTTTCTAGTATATATGGAACCTCAAATGTAAAAACTTGAGGTCATCTAATATCTAATATTAATGTGAGCCAGAAATAAATGTGAAGGCTTTTCAAACAAATGAAATCTCTTAAGAGATGTATATATATATATATATATAAAAACAACTTGCAAAACACAACACTGTAAGATACCTTATCTGTCCCAGTAGCAAATATAAATAACAGAGGAATAGTTAATGCATTGAAAGATATATTGGCATATATCCTGTCAGAAAAGGAAAGAAAATAAACAAATAATAACTAGTCCTCAGATATCCATGAACGATCTAACTGAAATTCATTAGTAGAACAGAAGGAAATAGAAAGAGCACAGCTTGGTAAATGTAGGAGGATTAGACAGGTAAAGTTACAAAAGCAAAACATTGGTTAATAGCTTAGCCAGCATGATGGAGAAGATGATTCAGATGGAGGAGGGACTGTGTCAATGGGAACCTGGAGCATCAGAAAGAAGAGCACAAGGAAGGTTAAAGTCCTGCTCACACACAAATAGGCTCCCTTCTCCTCTAAATTCATTCATAATATGTATGTGAAAAAGCGGCCATTAACAAGTGATTTTCAATGCATACAGAACAAGAAGCAGTAACCAAACAATAGTGTCATTTAGGTCTTGGTAATAATCAATACTTTGATTAATTGAAGGTAATTCAGGCTTGGCACTGTAAACTTAACCAATTAAATATGACTAGTGAAATCATGGATCCCAGAGGAGAGCCAGAGTAGTAGAATGAAACCAGATTCTTCTTCTTACAGTGCATAAAACTCAACTCCAATGCAACAAAGACCTCATCACAAGATCCAATACCCTAATCTGATGGAGTAGAAAGTAGGAAGATGTTTTGCAATCATTAGCACAAGAAAGGGCTTTCATAATAGGATCCCAAAAGCACAAGCATTAACACCAACAATTAATAAATGGTACCTTATGAAACTGAAAATCTGTACACAAAGGATACCATCAGTCAAGTGAAAGGGCAGCCTCCAAAATGGGAGAAAGTATTCACCAGCTCTAGACTGGGCAGAGGCTTACCATATAGAATAAATGAAGAACTTAAAAAAATTGAACTTAAAAAAAATAATCTAATTTAAAAAATGATACATGGACTAAACATAGAATTCTGAAAAGATGCAATGCAAATGACTGAGAAACATTTTTACATGCTTTTATGCATGGTTATCAGATAAATGCAAATTCAAACTACTTTGAAATTTTTCCAGTCAATGGCTAAGATGAAAAGTTAAAGAACAACAACAAAGTACATGATGACAAATACTGAGTACTACTATGGGTGTGGAGAAGAGGAGCAGTTATTGCTGGTTACACAGTAAACTGGTGCAACAAATACTGAAATCTGTGGAGGTTCATCAAAGAACTAGAAATACATCTACCATATGATCCGGCTACATCACTCTTGGGCATATACCCAAAGGACTCTGTATTCTGTTATAGAGATATCTGCTCACCTATGTTCATTAAAGCTTTATTCACAATAGCTGGGAAATGGAAATGGACTACATATCTACTAACTGATGAATGCATAATAAAAATGTGGTATATGTACAAAATTGTATATTTTCCAGCCATTAAGATAAACAAAACAGGCCGTGGGTGGTGGTGGTGGTGGTGGTGGTGCATGTCTTTAATCCCAGCTCTTGGGAGGCAGGGGCAGGCGGATCTCCGTGTGTTCAAGGCCAGCCTGGTCTACAAAGCGAGTTCAGGAAAGGCACAAAGCTACACAGAGAAACCTGTCTCAGGGCCATGGACTGTGGGGTCTTGGTGGGACTGGAGAAAGCATACAACTACACACACACACACATACACACACACACACATTTCACACACACATATACAGCTAAAAACAAGTTGTGGTGATTTGTTACTTCCTCATTCATGAATTAATATAATTCTTTAAACCGAGACATTCTTTTTGGTTGCATTTCAGTCTACAATACTGTCATCCTAATATCTTCCAACCACTATTTAAAAATGCACATACGCCCCCCCTTCCACAGAGAAAACAAAAAAGGTTCTTTCCTCCTATCTTCTTAATGAGAATACAGGAACTCCATAATCCCAGTATCAGATGGTGTTTCTGCAGTTACTAGTTCTGAAAATGCTTGCATGAACAGAGAGCTGGATCCTTGGACCAGATTCACTGCTGTTTGCCACCTGGTGGACAGGGTCTCTCACTGCAAACCATCTCAAGCTGGTCAACAATTCTAAACTCCTTGATGGTGTTTTCTACCAGTGCATCAAGACCTAAGAGTGAGAGACTAAAATGTAGAAATACTGCAAGTTATCCCTATATTAAGTCAACTATCTAGCTGTTATGATATGTGAAATGTTCTCAGAAACATGATCTATTACCTCCCAATGGACTGGTTTCTCTTTTATTAAATTAAACATTTATTTTTTGAAAATCTCAGACATACATGTAATATGTCTTGACCATACCCACTTCTCCTACTTGTCTCTATTGTCCTCCTTCACAACTCCCTTCTAACTTCATATCCTCCTTTTACATTTATTTCTTTTACCCACTGATTCCAAATTAGTGCCAAGTCCAATATGCAAGATGAGGTAATCCATTGGGTCATTGGGAACCTACATGTAGCCATATTCCTAAAGAAAAGTGATTCTCACTCCTTCAGCAACCATCAGCAGCAAAAAGTTCCTCAGCAGGGGTGGAGCTTTGCAAACCCCTCCCTACTCCCTTCTGTAATTATTCACTGATTTGATCTTGTGAAGTTCTGGTGCAGGTAAACCAAGCTGTTGTGAGTTCAAATGCACAACAATCATATGATGCCCAGAGGAAAGTATTTCACAGCACCGCGCCCCCATCCTCTGCTCTTACAGTCTTTTAGTCCCTTTTAGTGATGTTCCCTGAGCCTGAGGTGGGAAGGGGAGACTTAAATGAAATGTTGTCTGTGGGATCCTTTAAAAATGATTTCGGTATCTATCAGTAAGTAGTGTTGCAGCCTTCATGATCCACATATATCTGTCTCCTTAAACTCCAAGCCTCCCTCGACCTTACTCCTCTGTCTATGTGCCTTTCTTTGATCATTTTCTCATGATATTTTACATGTACATCCACTTAGTTGTACAAATTGAAATCACTTGCAATGAAAAGCATATTTTGTTCTCCCAAGTTTTATGTTGAAACTCTAATCTTTACTGTGATGGCATTTACTGATGGTCTTATGCGCAGAAGGGATTAAGCATGCCTGAGGAGTAAGCTACCTGAGAAAAGACATACAAATGCATGCTTCTTAACTTCTCTTTCTTCACTTGTCAACCTGTGTGTGGTCTATTATCTGGATCAAAATCATCCAGTAACTTGATTTTATCCTTCCCAGACTCCACAACAAGGAGATGTAAATGTCTGCTTAGTAAACCCCTAAGCCTCAGATATTTTGCTGTAGCAACATGATTTACTTGGTTCCTATTCATGGGAGCCATAGTCTCTTATGCTTCCTAGTGCAGGTCCTAGCCTTTCTTCCTGGAGTGCCCTTTCCTCAAACACAAATGCTAGTTTGTTAACCCACTGTCTTTCCATGTGTAATTCACAGGCAAAAAGGAAGTTTTATTTATCATTTGCTTTTAGATACTAAGCTTTCAATTTTTTTTTAAATGTTTTTTACTTACAGCACAAACAATGAACTTAACGTTTTAATTTTCAGTCTCATTCTTCAAACATGAGTGCTCCTGAGCCAGTGTCTAGAGGCTTCCATATTGAACAGCACAATATTATAATTACAGCATCCTGAGCAGATGCATCTGGTATAACACATGGAGCTTTCTAGAGGAAAGGAATTGATACTGTGATACCTCAGTAAAACCCCTACTCTATCCCTACAGACAAAGAGAAGCTTGAACAGGATTCCTAAGTGTAGATAAGAACTTAGACCCCTTTTCCCAGGTGGCTGTATCTGCTACAGGGACTTTGGAAAACACAGAGTCAGGATATTCGACCAAAAGACTAAAAAAAGGGAGGCGGGTTAAAATAAATTATATGGTCTCTGCTTTAAGAACTAGCCTCACAAAGAAAGGGGAGAGCTCCTTCCAACCTCCCTGCTGTGAGTGAGAGATTTGGAAGAGCCTCCTGGAGGCTTGTAAACTTAGAATACACCTTACTTTTGCATTCTGTACCTAAAGTCTCCAGTGGCGGCTTTGGAGACACAATCTAGGCACAGCAAGACCCTCACTCTATTGTCTCAAAAAGGGGGCCTTAGACAAAGATATCTCAATATAGATAGACCAGGCCAGTTTCAAGTCCCCAGAAATGATGGTGCCAGCCCCAGGAACTCAAAAGAACAAAGTCAGGATGTCTGATGGTAACCAATTAACCACAAGATGCCCCTCTCCTGAGATAACATGACCAGACCCCGGAGATGAGTTGTAAAACTCCTGACAGAGCAAACAGATAAACTAGAGTAAGATAAAGTCCAGGCCTGGGAAAAACTGGACCAATCAAAGATGGACCCATACTAATCCCTCCCTCTAAGAAATTTTATGGTTTTGCCTATAAAAACTAACTTCCCAAGAAAGAGTAACTCTTCCCTGCTCACTTGAGATGGCTTGAGATGAGTTCCCTGTCATGACTTGCAGCAGAAGTAAACCTTGCTTTTACATTCTGGTATGCTCGTCCTTGTTGCCTCTCTGGGGTTACAATCTGGGCACAACAATGTAAGGAACATATAAAAGAGGATTTATTAAATTGGCTGAGACAGTTTGGGCTAGGTAATCTACCACTCACTGGATAGGTGGAGAACCTGGTTTCTGCTCAGTACATGAAGCTGGATGCCTTGTCAGTCCCCATGTATCACAGGAGGCCTGCAAGATTCTTAGAGAGTTGTTGGTCTTCAGTTGAGTCTGCATGTTAGCAAAGAATGACAGAAGTGGCTGCAGCAGGGGTAGCAGCAGCAGCAGCAGCAGCAGCAGGGTAAATATGCTCAGCAGCAAAGGTACAGGTAAGGGGGTAGAGTACATGGGCAGACAAAGCACAAGGCACAGATCCAGTGATAGGAGTAATGGAATGTGAGCTTGGCAAGGGTCACTGAAACTACATGGGGAGGTCAAGGTTTTATTTCTTTCCCCACAAAAAAGCATGGGAAACTTTGTGAGAACTAGCCAAAAATGAAAGGGATTTGAAGAAGACAAATACATTGTCCTGACTTCAGGGACCACTCAGTGGTCATGACCATTTTAAATTAGCAATGACCATTAAATTGAATCAGAAAGTTCCATGAACATTGAAAACAATGTCTCCAACCCCTTTACAATGTCTTTGTGAGTAACACTACATCAATGTATGATAGTTAATCTTTTAAAATATTCTTTTTTTCTTGTTTTAAAACTTTGTATTGATTCTTGTACATTTCAGTCAGGCACCCTGATCCATTCATGTCTCTTCTCCTCACTTCTGCCCCCTGCCCTTGCAACTTTCTGTAGATGTAACCAACCATCTTATTAAATAAGAAACACAGAAACAATGTAAAAGAGAAAGCCAAGAGGTCAGAGCTCAGAGCTAAAATCTCACCCTTCCTCCTGAGGTGTCCCAGCTTCCCGAAAGAGAGCTGTTTCCCTGTGTGTAAGTTGTTTTCATAGTCATTCTGCCTTCTCATTGGTTGTAAACCCAAACACATGACCACCTCATCACTGTCTGTATGTACAGCCCTTCAGGTCTTAAAGGCATATGTCTCCAATGCTGGCTGTATCCCTGAACACACAGAGATCTATGGGATTAAAGGTGTGTGCCACCACCGCCACACTCTGTCTATGGCTCTAATAGCTCTGACCCCCGAGCAACTTTATTTATTAACATACAATCAAAATCACATTTCAGTACAATTAGAATACCACCACAACTTTCCCCACAAAACAAAATTTAAAAAGTAAAACCAAAAAGCCAATACAAAACCAAAACCAAAACACAAAACAAACAAGCAAAAAACAATTAAAAAAAATCTCAAGATGGAAGCTGTAGTGTGGCCCAGTAAGCCATACAGTATACTCTTTAGTTCATACATCTTTATAAGTGTTCATTAAAAGGAGTCATTGGTCTCTTTTGAGACCTCTGGTTTTTGCTACACTATACTGGGCCCTCACTGGGACTCTGTGATATCCTATTGTTGCCTTGTGTCATGGAGATCCTGTAGCTTTGGATCTGCAGGTCTGGCCCCTTTATATGCTCCAGAAGTTCGTAGATGAGGTGGATGTGGGGTGGGCTACCTTGTAGTCCGGACCTGGGTAATAGTTGGGTTGGTGAGCCTGCCAGCTTTCCCTCTGGCCACCAACCAGGTGAGCTCTCCAGTACTGCCTCAGCAAGCTCACCCAGTGAAGCAGACAGCCAGGAGTGGGTCCACTTCCCCGGTTCTCACAGTTATATTTGTTTGTGCGGAGCATAGGCGGGAGGTATAGGAACACGGGCATGGATGTAGGAGAATATTTGTGGGAGCCAGTTCTCTCCTCCCACCATGTGGGTACTGGGGATTGAACTTAGGTCATCAGGCTTGTAAGCAAGTGCCTTTGTCTTGGGTCATCTGCACAGCCTATGATGCTTTACCTTAATTTGAATGGATCTCCAATCAACTGAGAGACAACTCTCTGGGCAAGAAGATGATCCCTCGAACTGATCAGAGCATCTTTCTTCAGTGGCTCAGGTATATAAAAATGCATTTGGAAAATGTGTGGTAAAATGCTGCAAAACCAACCTGGTGTAAAGAGAAAGATTATTAGACTTACAGGTTCAGACCATCAATGAAGAAATCCCAGGCAAGAACCTGAAGGCAGGAACTAAAGCAGAGGCTGTGGAGGAATGTTGCTTACTGGCTTGCTCCCAGGCTCACATTCAGCAAAATTTCTTTTGGTACTACCTATACAGAGTGGGCTGGGCCCTCTACATTAATCATTAATCAAGAAAATGCCCTGCAGACATGCCACAGGCCCATTTAATTGAGGCTATTTCCAGAATGAGGTTTCCTCTTCACAGATGACTCTAGTTTGTGTCAAGTTGACAAAAACTAACTGGCACACCCACCTAGAAGCAGAGTTGCCTTTGTTGAAGGCCCTGGAATAGCTGTTTCTTTGAAAATGCACACATCAAATCATTTATATATGAATGCAAATCCAAGTCCCACCATTTATTAACTGAATTACTAAGAAAGTTAGTTCTGTTTTCTGATCTGAGCTTCATTTTTCCTGGTTGAGAAAGGAGATACATCACTAAACTTTGCAGGAATATTTATGAATTTGCTGTGCCTACACCATGCTAGAGTCACAGTAACAAGATATCATCAGTCCTTTTCTGCACTGGCCTCAGTGCTGTCTATGATCCAACAGTAAGTTCTATTTCTAACATTTTGTCTGACTTTGAAAGCAGTGGATGCCAGCATCTGCTTCCTATGTGTGCTTCCTGCATATGACCAGTGCAGTTTTACACATTTGTCAATCATAAGTTCAGAAGAATTCACCCCAAATCTCCCTGGATAACACAAATTATAGACAGATTTTAGAGAAAGTGCAGGTAATGTGGTATTCCTTGTATTTTAAGAGCCAGAAAATAAGAAAATGTATATATTATCTGGGCTTGGAAACTACATAGCTTCCCAACTAAAGTGTATGTTTAAAACTGATTCATATGAGACAGTTGAGGCAAGCCACAGAATATGTTATAAAGAGTCCAGCTGTGTATTAAAGCTATACCTTGACCAGGCCAAGGGCCAGTCAAGTGGCAAGCCATCTAGCATGGACTATTTGTGTTACACAGCTTAATATTCATCTGTGCCTTGTTATGAATTTCTTGTGCTCACAATTCCCATAGAATATATGTGTGAACTTCTTTGCTCAGACCAGTACTTGGATAAGGTCAGGTAGGCAAAGACAAGCTGGCAGGAGCTGCATAGCTTTGTTTCTTGTGCAAATGAAGCGCAGACACCCCTTGCCTTGAGGCCTAGTGGCTCCCCAGAGCAACTGACTGAGAACAAAAGAGGTTTTTACATATCAAGGAGGAAGTTAGGGTGGAGCAACATTTCTGAGGAGGCAGAGAACCACATGGCCAGGGAAGAAACAGGAGTTTTCTGTAGAGGCAGACAGAATGGCATGACCAGGGAGAAGGGAAGAGCACAGAAGTTTTGTAAATGGTAAGGCAGAACTCTTTTAGAGTTCATCAGAGCCAGGAGTAGAGAGCAAGTGGAGATGGAGGGCGAAGAAACAGGGGACAAAGATGAGGCTGGAAGCATAAGAGCTTAGTTGTTAGCAGGAATATGAGATGGCAGTAAATGAGGGGATAAAGAGGAACTGAGTGTCAGGATGGAACTGAAGCTATGTAGAAAAGATTTCATCCTGTGAGACCAAAATGAGCCATCTTAGAAATAAGACCAAAATGCTTTCACCCCAAAACTAAAGGCCTAAGACTGCTTCTTTTAGCTACAGGCCATAAGTTACTGGAACAGGCCAGAAGTTACTGAGACCAGTCAGTTCAGATTCCAGAAACCAGGAAGTGTAAAAGTACAGAGCCACAAGATAGTCACGAGGTAATGCCTGCCAGACTATGGAATGTCCTCTCCTGGTTTCCAGGGTAACTGATCACAGAAATGCCTCCACCTGAGGGCAGCCAATGAGAAATGGTGGCGGGCAACCACTCCCTTAGAAGTAATTTCTAGAAGTCCCTAGAAGCGAGCCAATCAGAATTGTACCTGTACTAGCACCCCTAAATGATGTAACCTTGTGACTTTTCCCTTTAAAAACTGAGCTTGCAGACAGGTGGGCGCTTCCTCCAGCCTCCACTGCATTGGATGCATTGGACGAAGTCCCTGCCTAGGCTTGTATTGCTTTTGGATATCCACGATTAAACCTTGCTTTTGCATTCCGGCATGCTCGTCTTTGGTGGTCTCTCTGGGGGTCACGATCTGGGCACAACAATCCCAGAGAAATAAAGTACACAGATAAAGAGCTTGGTGTATCTAGATTTATTCCTGCTCCAAATGCCTGACTGAGCTGTAGCTGTAAAGATAAAATTTTGTCTTAGCAGAATAAAGTTAACAAGCATAAGTGCATAGTGTACATAGAATTTTTTTTTCCTCAGATATCCCACACCAGATGTAGCATCTTCCCCAGACTCTGGGCAACCCATAGACAGTGAATATGGTTCTATCAGTAAAGTGTCTACCACATAAATGAGATAAGAATTTGATCCTCAGGATCATGTAAAAAGTAGGGCATGGGTAGTGCACATGTGAAATGCTGGTGCTTGGATTTAGGGTTGGCACTCATCTACTATCTTGGTTCTCAGGGTAAGGATTGGCACACATCTATGACTCTGATGCTCAGGATAATGATTGGCACACACTTGCAACCTTGGTGCTCAGGGTAAGGATTGGCACACACCTGCAACCTCATACTAAGAGTGAGGGTTGGATCGCATCTTCAGCTCTGGTTTTCAGAGTGAGGCTGGCATACCTGGAGTTCACACTGTAGCTCTTGATGAGGGGTGGCCCACATCTGCAATCCTGATTCTGGAGAGGAGGAGAGTCCCTGGAGCTTCATGGACAGCTAGTCTTGTCAGTAAGTTTACTGATTAAAGCATATCTCAAAATATTATGAAGAAAGAGATTGAGGCATCAACATGCACACAAGTGCATACAGCCACGCACACACTGCACGTATATCATACCAGTTCTTTTAATGAAATATGCTTAGGAAGCTTTGTATGCCCTGCAAAATGGCATCTTCTGTGATCTTGGCCCAGACCTTCCTGTGATTCATCTCCACTATAAAGCAGAGTGAGTGAGATGTAAATCCCCTAGGCATTTCTATAAGTCTGCCAATCCCATCGGTTTCAACTCTGACCACAGTAAAACACTTTCCCAGATCCTTCTAAAGGGTTTAAACTGATATCAGCTGGCAGGAAGAGACCTTCCCAGGGGGTGAATAACAAGCCATTGTGTAAAGAGAAGCAGAGAGAGCTAGAAGGGCCTCTCTTTTGCATTATTAAGATTGAGTTTGGTTTGGCCTGAGCTTGTTCTCAGAATCCTTGTTACACCTCAAAAACAAATGCCAGTCCATCGAAAATTATTTTGACCTTGTACTATTTGTGTGTTAGGGAGACCCAATAGAGATACAGTTAAGACAATAATCTCTCCCAAACTGCCTCTCTTTCCCCAACATAACTATGAAGGGAACTCCATGCACTTCATTTATTTAAGACCAGCTTATGGGTGGGGTGTCTGTCTTCTTGGGTTTCTACTGCAAATGTCATTCCAGGAAGATAGATATGTGGTATTTGCACACGTGTGTGTTCTTTCTGTCAGCAGCTTTGTTCATTCAACCAGTGACAAGAATTCATTTACATTCTCTATGTTTTTACTCACCATAGCCTTTATGGAAATATATTTCTAATATATTCAGTAAATAATCCACCTGAGAGGGGCCATTCTTTTGATACCCTAAGGATTCCTTGAGGCCTGGGATATAGTTCAGTTGGAAGAGTACTCACCTATCATGTACAGAATCCTGAGTTTCTCTTGTGTGATAAAACACATAAACCAGGTCAGTGGCTCATGCCTGCAATCCCAACACTCAGGAAAGGGAGACAGAAGAATAAGAAGTTCTAGATGATTTGTGTTCACTGAGTTCAGAGTTTACATGGACTAGAGACCCTGTAAAATAAGATAGAAACAAAATCCATGGGAGGTACTACCAGAATTGATTGAGGTCCTATGAAAATATAAAATATCTGTTACCCAGTACTTGATATAGGCAAATATACTATGAATAGTCATGTTCTATATTCAAATGCAAATATATTTATAAATCCCAAATCTCACATAATACAGCAGAGTTGGATTCACTTTGGAGACCAGCAGGTATTATATGGGTAGATGTTTCTACCCTAGTGTCTCCCTAGCATTTATTCTTTTCTCTATCAAAAATACGTTCTATTGAAATCATTACAGTGTATCTCATTTAATCAATGGGACATGTTCTGAGAAATGTGTTGTTAGCATTTTACCACTATACAACTTTTAAAGTGTGATTAAACAAAGGACACCAACTACAATGTTAGTATCTAATGGCAATTGCAAGGTCCCATGGTTATGAATTTGATCCATGGTTGGCTGAAACAGCATTATGTGTCATTTTACTGTGTTTCTGATTTTCTCATTTTGAAAGTATAAACTACATTTTATTTAACTGTTTTTCACCTCATGGGGGATAAACCAGATGGGATATAGTTTATGCACAAAAATTACAGGGTGAAAATGAGCAAAGAACTGAGTTTTTCTTGGAGATGTTAACAGCTAGTGACCTTCTAAAGATCAGGGAATGAACATTGGATGACATTAAAAGACTACACAGAAAAGGTAAGAATGAGCTTTTATCCATGAGGAATTTGAAATTAGTGCTCTGTGTGTGTGCATGTGTATGTGTGTGTGTGCATGTGTGTGTGTGTGTGTGTGTGTGTGTGTGTGTGTGTGTGTGTGTACTGCATGCACACACACAGGTGGAAGCCAGAAGTCAATTTCCAGTGTCTTACTCAATCACTCTCCACCTTATTTGTTTTGAGGGGGGATCACCCATTGAACCTGGAGCTCACTAATTTGTCTAGACTCCTTGGCTTATGAGTTCCCAGGATCCTCCTGTTTCTACATCTTCTGTGCTGGGATTACTGGAACATGGCCAGCAAGCCTGCTTTTTACATGGGTTCTGAGGATCACATTCAGAATTTCAGGCTAGCATGCTAAGTACATTAACAGCTGAGACATCTCCCCAACCCCCTGGTACCAGTTTAAATTACTAATCCAGCCATTCACTAAAATGTATTCAAGTTCCATTCCCATACCAAGTGACTTCTGAGATCACAGCAAAGAATAAGGGAAGATCATGAGAAGGGGACTATATCCTTGGGGAATGTATAATCAAACAATTTCATCTGTTAGATAATGACATTTTAATTTAAATTAATTCTTACCAAAAAATGTCTTGAGTAGAAAAATTATTATCCTCATTTGATAGATGAGAACACTAAAGCCCAGGGAATGTAGGCAATCAATCATCAATATGGAAAGGGGCTACACTGGCATTCAAACCCAAGCCTGCCCCACATTGGGTTGTTCATTGTTTCCTCACTGCTGCGCTGTGCTGTTACACCCAGCACCCAAAAGTGCAGAGCAGGTAGAGGGCTCAGGACCACACCACAGCAAGAAACATGCCCTTCCTATAATAAGAGTGCATGGGGGCAAATGCAGTTCGGGATCAGGTGTGAGGCACTTAGGGACTTACTTAGTGACCACTGTCAGCCTCCCTTTCTCTGAGAGGCCAATTTAGGCGCCACAGTAACTAAAAATAGGTTCTCTAGACATGTTCCTCTGCTCCAGCTCCAGGAGCTGGCCGCATCACCCTGCCTCACCCCCAATTAGTTCTCTATACATAAAGCACTTTGGCTACCTGCCCTTCTGAGAAAGCAGGAGAGCAGACATCAGACCAGTCAGACCAGCCTGGGCAGGATTCCGAAAGTAGCAGGATGCAGGGATTGACCAGAGTGGAGAACTTGGATGGACAGAGAGAGGCTCTCTCACGACATCAGTCACAGTTCATTTGCCATTAATAACAAGCCAGTCTGTGTTCCTGGGCTTGCTCCAACCTGCTAATAGGTGCTCTCTGGGGGATGGCCTTGTCCTCCTTTGCAGGCAGAGTGGAGCCATGGCAGAGTATCTATGGGCATAAAGGACTGTTTCCAACAATCAGGACTCTGTAGACTTCTAACCTCTCGAGGACTCCTGTGTTCAGATGGAAGAACACTGGCTCACAGGCACCCAGCAAATGGGGAATTTAATGTCATTCCACCTGCTTCTCATCTGGACATTCTCCTTGTTAGAAGTTCAAGCCATTGATTCAATTAAAAGTTTAACAGCAGGACAATCTAATCTTCACTCCCCACCCTTCTCATCTGATTTATCCTGGGTTGTAGTTTGAGTTAGCAGTCACAGAACAGGAAAGAGAGGAAGAGTGGGGGCCAGTTTTACAGCCAGATAAATCAAAGCACAGCTGCTGGGAGGGCAGAGCAGAGTGAACGGAACAAGGATGTGTAGGGGGAGCTGCCGGATTTGTAACGCAGCAGGAATCCCGTCACCTTGCTATTTCGGGCAAGTCCCTTCTGTTCATCAGGCTCTTTTCCGATTTTTTGAATGACCTGGTTCTATAAATTTGACAATTATGAGGAAGATGAAAAGTGTTTAAAAACACACGCACAACTCCAAGACTTAGTTAAATAGATGGTCAAGATTTTTAAAGTGAGCCTAAAAGGTCCCTAGGGTTTGCTCTGTGCCAGTAGAGTTCCTTGTTCTCTGGATCTGAGAATGCTGTCTATTTACACTGACTATGCTGAGATGAAACACATCTGGGTATGGGTAGATAGGCCTTCAAGACTTTTTCCACAGTTCCTGTGAAGACTCAATGGTGTAGCAGGATGCTGAAGCAGGACATGATCAGTACTCGGAACTGAAAACCAAAAAGCACATTTGAAGTATTATCCAAATGCAGCTTTTTATGCCCTGCTCTGTCTGCTTTTCTCCTCCAATCACGAGATATTAATTGCTCCAGTGCGGCCTTTCCTGTACTTAAACTTTCCACCATGCTTGCTTAAAGCTTTTTGTGTCTACTCATCTCTCCTCTCAAAACTAGCCACAGACTTAAAGATAGTCCTGTTGTAAAGAGCTTGGTGTTGAAGCATGAGGACCCAAGTTTGATTCCCAGGGACAAGTTAAAAAAAAAAAAAAGATGAATGTGGTGACACACACTTCCAATCCAGTCCTAAGGAGATGGAGACACATGGATCCCCAGGCCTTAGTAGTCAGCTAGGCTAGCAACATTGGTAAAGCCTGGATCCAGTGACAGAGCCTATCCAAAAAGACTAAGTGGAGAGTGACTAAGGGGGACACTCTGACTGTTACCTGCACATACATAGTTGCACACATGCAGCCACAAACATGCACTTGTGTGCATAAACACATACACACACACACACACACACACACACACATTCTTAACTCTGCGTTGCTAGACAGTATCTGACACCCAATATAAAGCAATGTATTAATGATCCATTTGGGCATTAACTTATCTCCATAGGGATTTTAACTGGGGACATTATCTAAAGTCAAAAGAAAAATTCTCTTCAATGTATTGGAGCCTTGAATAGCATGTGCAAGCAAGTGTGGAGATATTTTGTCCAACATCTTGCTTCTGACATCTTAAATCATATCATGACACCCAGGAAGGAAGTGCATTAATAGCATTTTCCTTTTAACATTTTGGTACCTAGGAAAGATTTACCTCCCAGGCTAAAAATCCCTCTGCTATATCTGAACAAACAAGCACTTTAAAAATTTAATCAAAAAACCCATTTAGCCCTTTCTGATGTTTCCTACCAAGTTATTCTTCTCCCCCAGTAAGGAGCATCCCTGTACCTCAGCTTTTACTGACAATGAGGCTGATTCCTCTTAATGCAAATCTAAGAATAAATAACAACTTTATGAAATATATGCACCTTGGAAGGGTTACAGAGGAAATAAGATTGTGTTGAAGCCACAGGTAAGCACACTCCACAATAATGTGTTGCAGTTGTCTTTTATGAAGTTGAATGCATGCACTTGATCATTTAAAATCATGTTTGTAACATTAAAACCTAATGGTGAGGATTTTCCCATGTGCACAATAGGAAACGACTGAAGGCTGTGGCTACTGGAAGGCAAAATAAAAAGAGCAATATTTATGCCAGGTTTCACCTACTAAGTTCACAGAAAAGCTGAGTGGAAAGTCCAAGCACAGTTTTGTTCCCACTAAGTAAGGACATTGTGGTTGGAACCCGGGTGTGCATGGAAACTTTCTGTTTGGGATGGAGCTCCTACTGTATTTAGACTGCTAGTTCCTAAGCCAACTCATTTAATTCTCTGTCTTAATATCTGTGTTTGTGAAAAGTATATTAAGGGATGGATAGATGGCCCAGCAGCTAAGAGTGATTTTTGCTCTTATTGAAGCCATGAAGACAGTTCTCAGAACCCATGTAGGCAGCTTATGACTGCTTGTAGCTACAGCTTCTGGGGATTTGACACCCTCTTCTGGCCTCCTCAGGCACTAACACACACACACACACACACACACACACACACACACACACACACACACTTCAAATAAAATAAATCTTTAAAAATACTACTAAACCACCTTTCATTAAATAATATTTCTGTGAACACTAAATGAGATTTTACATGTAATAACCCAGAATATCACGCCAATACATACCTAGTTATGACTTGATATTCATGACAGATATTTTCATAATTACTCAATATGCGTCTTACCCAGAGGGATTATTAACTAGTCCTTTGTATATACTTGCTAAGTTCCCATCTGTCAGGATTAGGATCAGGGCCATTACCACTGCCAGATCACAAAAAGAACCTGGGTGAGGGGCAATGATCTGACTTAACAGGTAAAAGCACTTGCCATACAATGCTGATAGTCTATTTTAATCCCTGGAGGCCAAGTCAAGAGGTCAGGTGGGTTGTCTCTCATCTGTAACACCAACTTAGCACTTCTAAGGTGAGAGAGGAGGATGTGCTCCAAGTAAGCACCTGTCTGCAGTCCAGAGGCATCGGCAATGTGGGAGGCCCTGCTTCACAGATAAGATGGAATGAGAGAACCAATTACTGAAAATTTCTCTGTTGACCTCCACACATGGGTTGTAGCCCATGCCTGTCTGCACACACACACACACACACACACACACACACACACACACACACACAAAATGGGGAATTGGAGATGGATTAGTAGATGCCCTTACTGTGCAAGTATGAGGACCTGAGTTTGGATTCCATCACACATGTAAAAGTTGGGCTCCTTTAACCCCACAGCTGAGCAGGCGCAGTGATAAAAGGATCACTACAGCTTGCTGGCCAAAGTCCTCTCCGCTGTTGCACTGGGAGAGCCATTCAAGGGCATCAGGTAGAATTATTAAGAGTGATATACGACGTCTTCCTGGAGCCTCAATGTATTCACACACACATAGACCACACATGCACACTCAAGCACAGTAAATACATATATAAACTGCAAATGATTAAACAATTCCAAGTGTTCCAAAAACCATGGTAGAGTTAAGGAAGAAATACCTAAGTGGGGCATGTGAAAGGTAAGTTTATTAGACAAATTCTAGTTGCAAGCAAACTATTGCACTTAGAAGACACTGTCAGAAGAATCTATGAAGTCACATATAATGATCAACACTGTGAGGCTGAAAGGAATCTGGGTGCTATGAAACAATATCAGGGAGAAAAGAGGGTTCAGTTCATTTTGGGTCTAGAAATACATAGTAAAATCTGTTTTCACTGGGCATGGTGATACATGCCTTTAATCTCAGCACTCAGGAGACAGAATCAGGCAGATCTCTGTGAGTTCAGGGCCACCTTGGTCTACAAAGTGAGATAAAGGAGAGCCAGGGCTCCTACATAGAGAAACTGTCTCAAAAAATAAAAACAAAAACAAAAAACAAATAATAGGTGTGGTGGTATTCTAATTGTACTGAAATGTGATTTTGATTGTATGTTAATAAATAAAGTAGCCCGGGGGTCAGAGCTATTAGAGCCATAGACAGAGTGTGGCGGTGGTGGCACACGCCTTTAATCCCATAGATCTCTGTGTGTTCAGGGATACAGCCAGCATTGGAGACATATGCCTTTAAGACCTAGGGGGCTGTACATTCAGACAGTGACGAGGCAGTCACGTGTTTGGGTTTACAACCAATGAGAAGGCAGAATGACTGGAAAATCGACTTACACACAGGAAATAGCTCTCTTTTCAGGAAGCTGGGATAGCAGAAGGAAGGGTGAGATTTTAGCTCTGAGCTCTGACCTCTTGGCTTTCTCTTTTACATTGTTTCTGTGTTTCTTATTTAATAAGACGGTTGGTTACATCTACATCTGGCGCCCAACATGACAAGAATCCATTAAAAAACGCTTGGCTTGGCAGCAGGTCCGCTTTCCCGCAAGGGCGGCAGGCGGCGGCAGGCGGCGGTCGGCTTCCTAGTCCGAGCGGCGGCTTCTTAGTCCAGGCCTAGGTCTGTGAGCAGCTTGCTTAAAGCCGGTGCTACAAACAACTCAGACCTGCCCTGCCGAACAGGGCCCTGCCTGTAAAGCCAACGCACGTAGTCGGAGCTTAAGGAAGCCAGACCCAAGCCTTGACTCGGCACAAGAGGGAACACGTGGCTGGATTTAAGCTTTAGCCGGCTACGCTTTCTTGTGCGTTCTCTCTCTTTTCTCTCTCTCTCTCTCTCTCACTGGATTTACACCTGGGAAACTAGGTGGCTGTTTTGAAAATCCCCTCGGATTTCTACTATTCTACGCAGATTTGGTAAGTCATAACATATCAGATATTTTAAAGCAAACTATCTAAAAGAGAATTTTTTTCCACATTAAAAAAAAAATGGGTTTTATGTGTACATTGGAAGAAAATTGGTTTTTGTTTGAAATTTTAGGCAGTCTGACAATGGAACAACTGTATAATATTAGTATTGGTGGAATTATGCAGCTTATCACTATGCTAATCCTCATTTTAATATTAAAAAGATAGTCAATTTAAGTGCCAGGATAACAGCTTTAGAAGAACTTGTTAAACCTGTAAAAATTCAGACAGAAGAAATTAACAGTGAAGTTGTTTCAAGTCTGGATCATAAGGTTACAGAAAGAAAGCCTGTTTTCACACAGTCACCCTTAATTTATCCTGTAACCGTACAGCAGATGCCTGATCAAATGGCTACACAAAATATTTGGGCTCCAATTGAAATGTTGGATTTAGAAAGGTTTAAGGAGGCAATAGTATCTTATGGCATGCATTCCCCATATGTAAAGCAAATGTTAAACTCTTGGTCAACATATAATAGGATAGTACCACAGGACTGGCGGGACCTTGCACAAGGTGTTCTGGAACCCAGCCAGAGACTTCAATTTCTGACCTGGTTTAAGGAGGAGGCTAAAAACATAGAAAAACAATGGAGGGATAAAGGAATACAAGTTTGCCAGGATTAGCTTATTGGAGAAGGCCAATATGCTTCAGTACAAACACAATGTTTATATGATGTCCAAACCCTAATTTTATGTCTAACGGCAGCCTTGAATGCATGGGACAGAGTTGAGGAACCAGGAAAAAAATCTGAGTCATTTACAAAGGTGATGCAAGGCCCAAAAGAGTCTTTTTCAGATTTTTTACAAAGACTGGCTTCAGCAGTAGAGAGAATGGTCTCGGATTCAGAAGCTGGTAAGGCAATAATTGAATCTTTGGCCTTTGAGAATGCGAATGCAGCATGCAAAAGAATAATCAGGCCATTAAGGGCAAGATCTGCACCTATGGAAGATTGGATTAGAGAAACAATTAATGTTGAGGCTGATGAGCTTGATGATACGTGGGTAGGAGAAGTAATTTCAAAAGTTTTTAGGAGTGTTAGATGTTTTGGATGTGGAAAACAAGGACATTTGAAAAGGACTGTAGACAGGTCATTCCGAGAAACAATGTTTCTTCAAGGAACAATGGCAACAGAATGCCCCTTCCTTCTGGAGTATGCAGAAGGTGTGGTAAGGGAAAACACTGGACCAACGAATGTAGATCAACAAAGGACAGACAGGGTAATCCTTTGCCTCAGTCTTTAAGCTGACAAACATCATCCACAGATCAGCTTTGAACTACAAGGTGCTCAGAGCAATTTTGAGATGACTAGCTGAGATGATCCAGTCTCAAAGACTACTTGAATAAGGACTTGAGATAAACCCTGAACTTTGGCATTATACACAGACTGGATAATGAAGGATATAGTTACCTCTCCTAGAATTTGACAATTAACCTAAAATTTTTTTTTTCAGGATAAAGAAAACTTCGCCCATACCCAGCAGGAAGCAATTTTAAGAATATGATGCCCACATTCCCAAAGAGGTGGTGTGGGGCGGGTGGTTTTTTGGTCTTTTTAATGGTTTTTGGGTCTGGGATAATTTTCAGTATTTAGAGGGGTTGGTTACAAGTTATTGTCAAGGGTTAGGAAAAAGGCTAAGCAAAGGAGATTAGATTTAAGGTTCTTGTTTAAAAAAAGAAAGAAAGAAAGAAAAGAAAAAGACAATTACTAGTTTTAAATACTTTACATTGGATTGGATTGTTTTATATTGTATACAAATTTGAAACTGATATTGTTAGAAAATGCTATATGTATATTTCTAATTGTATTTATACCATTCATTTAACAAAGAAAAGAAAAAGACAATTACTAGTTTTAAATACTTTACATTGGATTGGATTGTTTTATATTGTATACAAATTTGAAACTGATATTGTTAGAAAATGCTATATGTATATTTCTAATTGTATTTATACCATTCATTTAACAATGTAATGCAAATTTCTGATCCTTGAATGTTATTATTACCAACTATTAGGATATAAAGAAATGAAAGTTAGTAGTTAGACATTACAATAGAACTTGTAGTCATATTAGATATGTTTTAAAAATTGAGCAGAGATGTTTTAGACAGGTCATCTTCAAACCCTTCAGAGATCTACAGAATATGGCATTTAAAATGTTTTAATAACTTAGAAAATTTTCCTTTTTGAGACATGTCGGCTCCTGGCAGTACCAATCTACTTCAAAGAAAATATGGGCATTGAAGAAACTGCATATGGAGTCAACTTTCATTGTGGCAAAATTTAGCCACTGGACAACAAATTATCCTTGAATCAACAGGACAAAATGGACAGACAGAACATGAAACAAAGGACTACTTATTCTTGCCAAAACAAGTGTAGTTATGGCTTTATCAAAAGGCATTTTCTGAGGCCAGGACAATGTGGCCCCATCCCTGAAGTGGCCTTCACAATCCAGAAAAGATACAGTGCCCTTTTCTTCGAAGGCAGCTTAACAGGCAGAGGGCCGATGGCTTCTGTTGTACAATGGAACAGCAGCTGAAAGCTCATGCCTCTCGAAAGTAGACTGGCATTTAATAGAGGGATGTGGAGAAAAGGGGGATGCTGAGATGAAGCCATATATACACAGGCAAGAAGAATGAACAGCTGAATTAAAATACTGTCAACAATTTCCAGAATTTAAAATCCTGAATCATGACAGGACACTAGTGGAATTCAGGTGTTTCTGGTACATGGACTGCTCTCACCCAATGTGAGGTTGAACTGTTGACCTTGTGTACATCCTACTTTACAAAGGAGTCTGTCAGATACACTAAGCCTATAGGATGAAGATGATGCCCCAACACTGTGGAGAAACCACAGGTGACTGCCCAGGCAGCTGGCTGTTTCTGTCAACTCACAAATTTTTTGGAAGTTGCTTGCATGCACTTCCTGTTTTTATTTTTGTTAGCTAATATTATTCCCTTCTTGGTTCTCTGAGGGAGTTGAAGATTAGTTAGTTATGGTTGAAGATTAGTTAGTTATAGTTGAAAATTAATTAGGATAGAAAGTGCATTAGATACATCTTGGAATTACCAAAATAGGATAGATAATGGAATTATTTTCTCTGATTTGTCAAATACCTGTTTAGGTATTTATTACTTGTATATATTGTATATAGTTATTGTGCTTTTGTATATAGTTTTTCTTTTGTTAGTTATAACCTTTTGCTTTTTTTTTCTTTTTATTAAAATAGAAAAGGGGAAATGTGGTGGTATTCTAATTGTACTGAAATGTGATTTTGATTGTATGTTAATAAATAAAGTAGCCCGGGGGTCAGAGCTATTAGAGCCATAGACAGAGTGTGGTGGTGGTGGTGGTGGTGGTGGTGGCACACGCCTTTAATCCCATAGATCTCTGTGTGTTCAGGGATACAGCCAGCATTGGAGACATATGCCTTTAAGACCTAGGGGGCTGTACATTCAGACAGTGACGAGGCAGTCACGTGTTTGGGTTTACAACCAATGAGAAGGCAGAATGACTGGAAAATCGACTTACACACAGGAAATAGCTCTCTTTTCGGGAAGCTGGGACAGCAGGAGGAAGGGTGAGATTTTAGCTCTGAGCTCTGACCTCTTGGCTTTCTCTTTTACATTGTTTCTATGTTTCTTATTTAATAAGATGGTTGGTTACATCTACAAATAGGATACCTAAATTTTCATGGAATATCATTTAACAGTTTTTATCAGAGTGATTAAACTTGAGAGTTGTGTTTTTAGTAGATCTCTTTAAGTAGTGTTTACAGGCTTGTCTGACAAAGAGGAAATGACTGTATTGGAAATGTGGAAATTGCTGTGGTATGTGGAACTAAGTTGTGTGGTGAATTGGATGAAAATGGCTCCTATAGGTTCATATGTTTGAGTACTTGGTTCCCAGTTGGTGGAAATGTTTGGGAAGGATTAGCAGGTGTGGCTTTGTTGGAGGGGGTGTGACACTTGGGGTGGGCTTTGAGATTCCAAAAGTGCATGCCATTCCCAGTTAGCTCTCTCTGCTTTGTGCTTGTGGATATAGGTGTGAGCTCTCTGCTTCTGATTCAGTGCTATGCTTGCCTGCCTACTGCCTTGTTCTCCACCATGATGGTCACAGACTATGACCCCTGATAATCACAGATTAAATGCTTTCTTCCATAAGTTACCTTGATCATAGTGTTTTGTTACAGAAATTGAAAAGGAGCTAAGGTAAGATTTGAGATGATATGAACAGTTAGGGACTGTTACTGGAACACATAGAACTTGGTATTGATCGGATATGAAGGGTTAAGGAGAAATGGAGATTTGGGATTTTAAAATTAAGTGGACAATCTATTGTTTCTCAAAGGTGGCAGCACCAAAAGCACTAAATTACCATATTTTGGACATGCTATCTGCTCTTTAAAATAAATCTGTGTATGTGGGCACAGCCATGCATGCACGCATGCATGTGTGGTATATATGTGCTGTGTATGTGTAAGAGCTCAGGTAAATGTCTAGGAAGGTCAGAGGCCAACCTCAGGTGTTGGTCTTTGTCTTTTATCATATATTTTTTATTTTTGAGGCAGGGTTTCTCTGTGTAGCTTTGTGCCTTTCCTGAAACTCACTCTGTAGCCCAGGCTGGCCTTGAACTCACAGATCTCCACCTGCCACTGCCTCCCAAGTGCTGGGATTAAAGCTATGCACCACCACCCTCTGACTGTCTTTTATTATCTTTAATTCAGGGTCTTTCTTGTTATTGGTTGCATATACCAGTCAACCCAGCTACTCTGTGAGTTTCCCAAGATCCTTTTGTTTCCATTTCTTGCATCCCACATATTTCCATAGAAACATGGGAATACAGACATCTGTTCAACTCTGTCCCTATGCTTTTGTTTTTGTTTTTACTTGAATTCTGGGAATCTAAACTAAGGTTACAAGGCTTGTAAGAGCTTTACTCTACAGAGCCACCTCCCCAGGCATGGCTGTCATTTCTCTGGAGCCCCCAGATAGAGATATCTGAAAGACAGCTAAGTATGGAGGCTCCAGCTTGGGGAAAGAAGTGGTCTTGGCTTGAGATATAATTTTCATCCTTGAAATATAGGACTTCATCTAGACAACAACTACAGATAAAAAAAAAAAAAAAAAACATTCTGAAATTGAGCATTAGGGATCTCCAGACTATATAGACTCAAGATAAGAGGATGAAGTCTTATCAGCAAAATCATGTTCCATTGCTGAGCACAGAGACCAGGAAAGGAGGGCATCTTTTAAAAGAATAGCTAGAGTGAGAGAAAACAGTCACATGTCAAATGCTGGTGAGCTGATGAGAGACACAAATCTTGAGTGAGCAGTGTTTGGTGGTTAATATCACGGACTGCATCTATAACTGTTTTGATTGTCTGCTGTAGTTTGGCGTACGAAAATACAGGAATAGACCAGCAGTGTAGGGAGTGCTTAGCAGGTGAGTCACTCAGCACTTGTCTTGCAAGCATGAGGCCTGGAGTTTGACCCTGAGATCATTTTTAAGAGAGAGAGAGAGAGAGACAGAGACAGAGAGAGAAAGAGAGAGAGAAGAGAAGGGAGGGAAGGAGGGAAAAAGGCAGGCAGGCAAGCCTGACAAGCATCTGTTACCCCAGCCCTAGGAAAACAGACAGGGGAATCTTGGAGCTCAGTGGCTAGGCAGGCTAGGCTACTTGCTGAGCTCCAGCCCAATAGAAAGACTTTGTCTCAGAATCACTGTGGAAAGCACCTGAAGACAATATCCAAGATTGTCCTCTGACCTTCACACATGTGCACATTGGTACATGTAGACTACCCCTCTCCACTGGGCACACACAAATTCAGTCAATCATTCAATAAGGCTGAGATGCTTTTCTCTTTTGTGAAAGACAGGGAAAGAGTATGACTGTTTTCATAAGAAACTGAGGTCTAGATAATGTGTTTAAGAATTTAAATGATGGGGAAAGGGGCTTGTCCTCCTCTATCATGTTCTACTTTATACTTTTAATTTCTAAATTCTTTTTATTTGTGTGTGGTGTATGCGCACACGCAATTGTGTGTGTGTGTGTGTGTGTGTGTGTGTGTGTGTGTGTGTGTACACTTGCATGAATGTATGTCACTTGTTTACAGGTGCCCATGGCAAACAGAATAGGTCATTGGATCTCCTGATACTGGAATTACAGAAAGTTATGATTTGCCAGATATGGGTTCTTGCGACTCAACTTAGGTCCTCTGGATGATCAGTAAGTTTTCTTGCCACTGAGCCTCTCTTCCACATCTCCATCTTATTTTTTGAAATAAGGTCTTTCACTGAACCTGTAGCTAGCCGGCACAGCTAGACTAACTGGCCAGCAAGCCACTAAATGCTTCTGTCTCCAGAACTGGGATTATAGGTATGTGATACCATGCCCTGTCATTTCAAACTGTGGGTGCTGTGGATCAATTTCAGTTCCTGTTCTTGCACAGAAATCATTTCACCTACTGAAGCATCCCTCCATTGGGTGTTTTATTTTAAAACTCTCTTCATATAGGACAAACAATTGAGAGCACATTCCTTGTCAAACGAGCTTTCGCATGTTAACTCCTATGATCCATTCAGCAGGGCCACAGATCATCATTGCACTCAACTCATGAGAATATCATACACAGGAAGCTACGCAGCTCTTTCCAGGTGAGAGAACAGTATCCAGCAGAGCTATCCTTTTAAGTATGAGACTCCTCGATTCAAGACCATTACCTCTCATTCTTTTCAATCTTACCCATGGAAAAGCTAAAATGATGGGTGGAATCTATAAACCCAAAGCAATTAAGCCAGCTGAGCCCTTGTGAAGGGTTCAGATTTTTGCATTTTGCATATGAAGTTTTTTTTGAGCTAAAATATTCCACTTCTAGACATCTTGCTACCCTAAGAAATCACTGCAATTTCACATATCTTCTAGATATATTTGGCATGTCAAGTTGTGTTTTTGTCTATACATTTGTTTTTAATTTTCTTAAGAGTTCTATGTAAGTATAAGTATAAGTGAAATGAAGGGAAAATAGTAAGGCTGTCACACAGTGAACTACACTGTGATGGCCAAATTAGGAAGAATAATTAAAATGATTGGTACAAATTACAATTTTGGGGGAAAGAAGGTAGCTTTAGGTTTCATTTTATTTTGCTTTTAATACAGACATATTTAATCTTCCTGTTTTGTTTTTAATTCACAGTGTAACACGGATAAAATTTTAAGTCATTAAATTTTTTTATTTATGTGTGTGTTTATGGATTTTTTAATGCTCATGTATGCATGTGCAGGTTCACATATGTATATGGAGGGGCAGAGGTCAGTGTCAAAAATTCTCACTTTCTCTCCAACTTATTTTTTGAGACAGGTTTGCACACTCACCCACTGGACACTAGTTGGCTAGAGACTAAAGAGTGAGTTCCAGGAGGCGGCCTGTCTCCACATTCTCAGAAGTGACATTGCCGTGGCAAGCTACCACCTTTCACACAGGTGCTGAGTAGTGAACTCGGGTCTCCCTCCATGTTTTCATGGCAAGTACTTGACCAAAGGACCTTTTCCCACCTCAAAGACAACAAAATTTTTAGAGCAATCAATTACAGACACATTTTAGAGTCTTCATGCTTCCAGAAAAGGTGTTTGTGAGTGACATTCCATGTCTTAGATCTTAGTGTACAAACTTGTTTTATAAATGCTAATCTCTTACTATCTTAAAAAATTTCAAATGAAAATGAAAAGATGACCAGTCAATCTCTACAAACAACCTCTTAAATATAGGAGGTACAAGTGATGGTTTTAAGAGAAATAAAGTATCATAACTATGATTTTCCTTTATGTTGGACATTCAGGCTGTTTTTTTTTTTTTGTTTGTAATAGACAAAATTAGTCATTTCATGTTCATAGAAAATTGTGTTTTGTTAAAATATTATATTTCTGATTAAAAATAAATCTGAATATAAAAAAATAAAACTAGATTGTTTTTAAAACTTAAAGAAAAGCACTGATTCCTCTTCATGCTTATACAATTAGATGCACATTCTACATTTATGATTTTGTATCTTGATTCTTGGGGTCATCAGGTAAAGGTGCCTCTCCAGCATGATGACCTGAGTTCAATCCTGAGGACCAAAATGGTTGAAGGAGAGAATCAACCCCTGCAAATTTTCCTGTGAAATCTACACACACTTTGACACATACACACTGTCTTCCACACACACAGACACACACACACACACACACACACACACACACACACACACACACACACACGGGGGGGGGGCGTGTCAAGAAGATAGAGAGAGACATAAGCACAAACAGAAGTAACTAATTATAAAAAATGTTTAAAGAGAAAATATAATTTTATCAATAACACCATTGATTTTCCAACCAATATACCACTGTGGAATACTTATCTTGCTTTATAATTAGTTTATTATAAACTCTGCCACAAATGGCTTTTAGCATATTGTTTTCAAAGATTCAATCTTACAAATTGGGGATTTCTCAATCAGATCAAATGTAGAGACATTTCTAAAACACCAAGTTATGCTATTTTCTAAAATAACCCCACAATTTGGATATTTCAACAATGAATGACGAGTTATTATCTCATTATAGCAAATGAAGGGACTGGAGAACTGTCTGTCTGTTTTGGTAACTAGTGTTCTCTAAGCAGCTAGTTTGAGAGAGTTGTTTGGTACTCTGTAAGGTGCTGTTATTTTAAAAATACATTATTTCTTCCACAAAAATATTCAAAACAAATGGTGAAGCTGTTATTGTGTTTGCTTACAGGTGAAGTATTTAGGACAATTCCAGGCAAGAAAATATGCTAAGATGTTGTGTCATTTCTGACGACTTGGGCTGGTCTATCTCTCTCTTTCTCACACAGCTGTATCTGCATGACAAGGCCCTGTGTGTGCACAGACTCTTCCTACCAGCATGGGACAGGCCCAAGGCCTCCAATTGGCTATCATTCTGTTTCTATGTGACTCATCCATTATGATGATGTATTAGTTAATTATCTCATTGGTGAAATGCAACAGCTGAATGAAGCAACTTAAGGAGGGAGTATGCACCACAGGTTCAGGTACAGTGTGTCATGGTGGGGAAGGCATGGGGGCAGGATGTAAGGTGGTTGATCACATTATACCCAGGCAAGAAGAGAAAGAAGTGAACACAGCTGCTCAGCTCACTTTCTCCGTTTTACTTATTCCAGGACTCCTGCCCATGGTATGGTGCTACCACAGGTAGGGTGAGCTTTCAATTAGCACAGCTTACGAAGTCTCTCACAGGCATACAGGGAAACTTGTCTCCTAGATGATTCTAGATCTGTCAAGTTGATAATCAAGATTAATTGCCACATATCAGTCCTATTGAAATCTTTCTAAAATTATGTCTAGGATCATACTGATATGAAACACCATCAAAAGTTCAGGAAGCCCTTTGAAATATTGAGGCCGTTCCTTCATATGTTGAAAACAAACAAGGACTATGGCAGATTCCTGGATAAACCACAAAAGTGATACATGTCCTTCTCTGTAGCTCACTAGAGACTGTGTAAAGAAATCTAAACTTACACCCAAACATGTGCACAGCACATCACAGGAAGCCTGAAATATCAGATTTTTCAATTATCTTCTAGAATATTCCTTTTTTTGGTCACAAATTATACTTGTGAGATTCTTCACAGGGAACCTGCAGTGAAATCCCATTTCCTCTTCTTAGTTCTCACAAAATGTTGTTCAAATTGTTGAATGACTTTATGTCATCAGCCTCAGATAACACTAATTCACCCAGTCTCCATTAGTGCCTTTCTTTTCCTCTGTGGTCTACACTAGTAGACTTTAAGTTAACTTTTTGAGATAGACATAAAACTTTTATGGCAAGAAGAATTATACAACCTTCTGTTCTAACATATCTAGTTTAGTGATTGCTAACCCATTTAATTGTTTGTGTACACAGAGAGTGCACATATTTATATAAGCCTTGAATCCTCATTATAAGCTAATTTTGCCTCAGCAAGTTACTAAATTTTAAAGTCATTTTCTCCATAATTACCATTGGTAATGGCTGGGTAAGATTCCATGATATGAACATATAAAATTCATTTGCTAACATGTGAATTACAGATTTATCATGTTGTTTTTTTTTTCTTGTGAAGGAAGAGCTATAATGATCATCTGTATACATTTTTCAGATTGTGTATTTAGGAAAATTTCCTTATAGTCAGTTTCTAAATTTGGAAGAATGTCCTTCTAAACAACATAAAGGAGTAGCATTACAGTAACAAAGTATGAAAACACTAGTGCTGGTAGTGTAGCTCAGTGGCAGAATCTTTGCATTTAAGTGTGAAGACCTAGGCTAAAACTTTTCACCCCATAACACACACACACACACACACACACACACACCACACACACACACATACACACTATGAGCAATGTAGAAATTCTTCATTTATTCTTTATTATTAACATTTAGAGATTAGTACTATTGCCTCTAATTTTGCTTATTTGAAAAATGATTGCATATACTCATATGATCTGATGTAAGGTATTGTTGAAAAACATTCATTTTAGAAGTTGTTTGAATTTTTGGATTATGATCAATTAACCTTTACTATAGATTTTACAGTTATGAGCTTCCTAAATAAGAAATAAAGCCAACTTAGTGCTAATGGAACAAATACTGGTATGCTGCAACAGTTGGTAATGGTGATATCATTCTGTATGCTGTGAATGTGCGTTGCTCTGATTGGTTGATAAATAACATGCTCATTGGCCAGTAGCCAGGCAGGAAGTATAGGAGGGATAAGAGACAAGGAGAATTCTGGGAAGAGGAAGACTGATTCAGTAGTTGCCAGCCCGCCATCCAGGGAGCAGCCTATAACGGCACACAGGTAAAGCCATGGGAACATGTGACGATTTATAGATTAACAGAAATGGGCTGAGTTTAAGTGTAAGAGCTAGTCAGTGGTAGGCCTGAGCTAATGCCGAGCAGTTTTAGTTATTATAAGTCTCTGTGTGTTTACTTGGATCTGAGTGGCTGTAGACTGGGTGAAACACAGGACACCTTCAGCTACAAGTTAGGATGAGAGAAGGGGAGACATGGTCTCTTTCAATAGGTCTTGATGCTCAAATGAGAAAACCTCAAGTCAAGTCAGGAATGGGGCATGGCAGAAATCAGAGAAAATTATGGAGATACAAAGAAGGAAACACTGACCAAGACATCTGGTTAAAACTTCTTACCAGGTGAGAAGCAAAAATTAAGATATGATAAACATTTTCTGTAAGGGCTCTTGACATTACAGACATTATTGCTTTTATATATCAATATTTTATTTTAAAATACCAGTGGACAAAGATTAGAAACTTTCTTAGATTTTTTTTTCTTCTGTTGTGATACAAATACTCTAATAAAAGAAACTTAATGGAGAAAGGACATTCTGGTTCACGATTCAAGGTGCAGTCAATCATGGGGGTAAGTCTAGGAATAAGGAACCTGAAGTAGCTGGTTGCATACATCCACCATCAGGAAGCAGAGAGGAATGAATGAATGAATGAATGAATGAATGAATGAATGAATGCCACTCCTCTGTTCACTCTCTCCACTTCATACATTTTAGGAGTCTCTACCAGTGAATGGTGTTGCCCACAATTTGTCTTCCCACATCTATTAACCTTATCAAAACGCTTCCTCACTAGCACGTCTAGCTGGGTCTTCCAGGTGATTCTCAAATATCTCAAGTGAACATTTAATACTAACACTCACAGTATCTGAATCTATATACTAGGGACAGGGGCTTTCCTTTCCCCATTTCCTGGAAATCTCATACAAGATTGTTAACTCTATTCACAGTGGTGCCTACCTTCCTGCCTCCTCATGTTCTAGTTTCACTTTGTCATCAGAATCCTGCTAGAAAAAGCCCCAGATCTTACTTGTATTCTTTAGTAACCTCGTAAGGATAGTAACTTCAAAATATACTGGTCTCAGGACAATTGAATGGAAGGTGACTCTTCCTAGAGAAGCCCGCACCAGCACTGGGTGTCTTTCATTCTCAGCAACGCTTTCTCATGACACTTGTTTTTAAATCTACATGAAACATTCTTACTAAATCCCAATTCAGTTTTAAACTTGTTGCTCCTGAAAGTCTTTACTATGTTTGTAGCTGGAAGTTAGAAATTCCTCTACACTTATCTGTAAACCTTCCAGTTTGGAGACTTTTCTCTTCTACACTGAAACTATGTATAAGAAATTAGACTGAAGGAAACTAAATGTAACTACAAATAATTCAAAATTAGGGCACCTAAAACTGCCCATAGACTTTAATCTCTGTCTTTTATTGCTAACATCTGTAGCATTTTTCTAAACTTAAATATGAAGATTATCATACTTCAGATCACATAGTCTTCTTTTAAAGGCTCCTTCTTTTTGTCCAGCCTAAAGTATAGACAACATAGGCACACCCACTAACATTTTTCTTCATCTTTTATAAATTTCACACCTTACTGCCAAAAATCTCCAGTTCTCTCAGCCCACAAAACAGAGGCTCACAACTCTGAGCCTTTGGCTTGCTGTGGATTTCTGTCATTCTATGCAAATAGATACTTATCAACTCTTGAATCGGCAAATCTCATTATTACCGGGTTTCAAATGGGCAGAGTTCATTTCTCCTTTTACTTCCTTAGTTCATTTCCCATTTAGTAACTGAGTTGTTTGGATGCCTAACATCATTTACATCTAGAAACATCTTAAGCTAAAACCTTAGGTATTACCTACTCAATGTTTGCTTACAGGCCGCAGGAATATATCATAAGAACTCAGATGGTTATGGCAAAGTCACTACCTGGAGGGATCAGGGAATTCCTCCAGAGGAACCCAAATACCAAGGAGTTTTTGGTGTTACTTGGCTTGTTTGTATATCAGCTGTATTCTGTTATGAAAATCATGTGTGCCTCATAGTTTTTTCAATTGACTTTCCCCTAAGAAGGACTAACAGTGTGGACTGATCACTCTCTAGACATACACATTCCAGTATTTGAGAACAGCCCCAGGAAAGGCTTTCTCTGGAATCAGATTATCTCCCTTAGCCACTTTCAAGGACTAGAGGAAACACCACCCAGGTGGGCACCCAACTTCTGAGGACTAACAATGATAACAGCCCACATGCAAGTCTCCTGACTTAAGTTCCACAAGTAGACACGCCCAGGTGGGCCCCAACTTCCGAGCCACATGCAAGTCTCCTGACTTATGGTAAAATTCCACAAGGAGACACTGCCTAGGAGAGGTGGACATTAAGTAATAGCTTTACACAATTTAGCTCAGCTCGGACCCTCCCTTTATATACCAGGACTTCCAGGGGCACAGGACAAAGAAGAGAAAAGAGAATGGAAGAACTAGATAGGTAAGAACTTGAGAGGAGCAAAACTGAGATGGGGAAGAACTAGATTGAAGGGCTAGAAGACAGTACTAGGGGAATGAGATGAAAGATGAGGAAGAGCCAGATGGGGAAGAACAAGATGAGAAAGAGCCAGACGAGAGAGAAGGAGATGGGAGAGGAGCTGATAGGGGAAAGAACTAGACAGATGAGGACTAGAAAGGACAGAACTAGATGAACGAATTAAGATAGAACCTATAGGGGAAAGTAGATAAATATAGAAAGAAATCAGGCAAGAAAGGAGATAGACATGAGAGCAGAATAGAAGCTGTGCAGAGAGAGAACTATCACAGAATAATAAAGTATATGACTAAGGAGTTTTGTGTGCATAGATTCATTTCTTTTCATCAAAGATTAATTATCAGCTGGTTGTAGATTCTCCCTGGACCCTGGGAGGGGACTATCGAGGGGCTGGACCCCCATAGTCCTTGATACAAAGTGGCCATTTAAACTCCAAATTGTAAAATCTTCCTGTCCACACAATTAAACTTGATAGCCAATGATATATCCTGTATCAATACTTGAAGTGCCGGGGCTCTAAAATCTTGTATCAGTGGATACTGCCAAAAAAAAAAAATGTATAGAATACTTTCATCAATGTGTCTCTGAATGCTACTGTGCAAAATCTACATGTGTAGGAAAAAAAGGAAGCCACCAATGCCCTGCTCCCAAGTGTTCATGACGAAATCAACTAAGAAATACACAGATAGAGGTATTTTTTTCTCCTGGAAGATGCATTTCTTTTGGATTCAGAATTATTCCAATAACCATCTACATTCCAAGACTCCCCATCTCTACACCTTCTGCTACATCAATGAGAGTTTGTTCACAAGAAATGATCAAAGAACTATGAAATATGAAATTTAGTTATGTCTCAAAATAAAAGCCGTCAATATTGTGTTACACTAGATATTATTCTCATTTCTCTGAGAAAACAGCAGAAAGCAATAGCATAAGGGTTTATTTCCGCTCTCACCGAGGGACAGGCCACCAGGGGGAAAAGCCTGACAGTAGGAGAATGGGGCAGCTGCTCAACATAGCATCTAGTCAGGAAGCAGAGAGATGGATGCTGGTGCTCAGCTTGATCTTTATTCAGTCCAGAATCACAGACCATGAATGGTGTCAGCCACAGTTAGGGTGGGTCTTCCTACCTCAGCGAATACACTACAGAAAGAACATATCTCACAGTCAGCTCAGAGTGTGGTCTCCTAGGGGACTCCAGCTTCTACCGAGCTGATGATCAATTACCAACCATCTCAAATACCCATGGCTCTGTTGAGCAATAAGTGTCTGCATCAGGCTTTTGCAAGTGTCGCAAAAACCTGACTTCTAGATGTAGCTCTGCTCCATTTGGAAGCTGCAAGTGAGTCTGCCTCTGCTCCTGTGGAAATGCTGCTCCCTCTTCTTAACAAACATACACAGTCATCCTTCCACACCTCCAGCCTCTGCCATAGGTCATCTTCCAAGTGCAGCTTTCTAATGACTTGGCTTTGTTCTCCTAACCATGGAAAGCAATTATAATTAGTTGTCTGAGTGAGAACATGCTAACTCATGAATATTCATGAGCTGTCATGTTCTTTTTTTTTTTCTTCTGCTTGTCCATATTTTGGACTGTCTTTGCGGCTGATCCAGGTGAAAAGTGAGTCAGAAAAATGGAGATAAATTACATAAAACACAATGGAGTGATAGAACAAGAGTCAGAGGCAGTTATTAAGTAAATGGGACACAATGCTTTAAAGAATTCTCAAAGAACAAATGTACATGGGAGCACCTGGGGGGGGGGGGGGGTGGCTCAGTTGAGAAATGCTTGCTGTGCAGTTTCAAAGATCTGAATTTTCCAGTCTCTAGCATCAGTGACAAAAGCCATTGAAGTGGCAAGGTGCTTATAATCTCAGTACTGGGGAAGTGAGGCAGGAGGATTACTGGGACTTGTGGCCATTAGAACAAGCTTGAGTTGGCAAGGTCCAGGTTCCTTGAAATACTGTTTCAGAAAATAAGGTGGAGAATGGCTGAGGAAAACAGCTGACGCCAATCCTCAGCCTCAACATGAAACCACAGGCAAGCCACACACACGCACACACACGCGCGCCGCGCGCACACAGATACGCGCGCACTACACACACACACACGCATGTACCAACAGAATGCATAGGAGTTCTTTCTGTAATTTGCATTTATGTCACACCAAGCACCGAGGAATACAAGTGGCCAGTGACACAGAGCCACAGTCAAGAGCTGGGAAAGGCAGTTCCGTTAATCACCACACATGCTCAGAAGAGGGAAATTCCAGTGATCAACACACATGCTCAGAAAAGGGAAACCACCTTTAGAACATTTTGTTTACAAAGGACTGAAACTGACAATGTTTTGAAATGCAAATGCAGCTTACTGTATCCAAATACTCATATACAGGCTGTATTTTTTTAGCCATCAGAGATTGGTTGTTATTGCGTTTATCCCACAGGTTATGACACCATAGGAGGTCTTGTTTTAAAAACTAGAATGGACTCAGTGAGTGACAGCTGTAAAAGCACTTGCTGCAAGTCTGGTGACCTGAGTTCAAACCACAGATCCCGTGCCAAAACAACAGACATTTTGTAATGCAGCACTCCTATGGAAAGAAAAGAGACGAGACAGCTCTCCAGCAGCTGGGCTGAAGCACACACATGACAGAAGTAACAGGAGAGACGCTGCCTGAATAAGGTGAAAAGGGAGCACCTGCTTCTGAAATTCGTATTCTGATATCCTGTATACGCTCTGGCCTGCATGCACCCACACCACTATCCTCTTCTTCCTCCACCCTCTCTTCCCCCTCTTTCCACAAGTCAGTCTCTCTCTCTCCTCTCTCTCTCTCTCTCTCTCTCTCTCTCTCTCTCTCTCTCTCTCTCTCTTTCTCGTGTGTGTGTGTGTGTGTGTGTGTGTGTGTGTGTGTGTGTGTGTGTGTGTGAGAGAGAGAGAGAGAGAGAGAGAGAGAGAGAGAGAGGGAGGGAGGAGGGAGAGATTGATTTAATTGGAGGTGTCTTCCTTTATCGTTCTTCAGTTTATTTACAGAGGCATGATGTCTGAACTGGCAGATTGATAGCCAGCTTGCCCCAGGGATTCCCCTGTCTCCGACTCCCTACTGTCAGGATTACAGGCAGCTATCACACTCCCCAGGCTTTTACATGGGTTTCTGGGCATTTGAACCCAGTCTCCCCATATTTGTGTGGTGAGTGATTTATCCCCTGATCCTTCTGTTCAATCCCACCTTGTTTTTGTTGAGAAGGTGTCCCTTTGAGTCTGGCTATAACAGATTTTGATAGATCAACTGCGCCAGAGAGCGCACAGGTATCGAGGATTGCTAGTGTACACACCATAATCAGACTTCAATTTTTGTCTTTATTTTTTTTGTTTTTCCAAGTTGAGGGATTCAATCCAGGAGCTTGACCATGCTAGGAAGGCACTGTGTCACTGAGACACACTGCAGCTTTGTACCTTCTCTGACCAGTGTGAAGGCAGCTGGCTACACATGGCTGATTAAGACAAATAAGTATTCAGGCATAACTGAATATTGTATGTAGTTCTTATGCTACAATGAACTATTCTCTTAAGGATATTTTAACCATCAATGCAGTTCATGTCTGTGTATTATGTCAAAGCAAAGAGTAGGCCTGCCTTGGCCTGTAGACAAAGGGCTGTAAGCCTTGTCTATTATTTTTCCTTTTTGGGTCTTTATTTTCCTTGAACACCAAATCTCTTTCTTAACTGTAATGTCTGTGTTCTCCTAATATCTATATTTCCAATATCATAATTATAATCACTAAGAGAGAACTCTTGCTTGACTTGATCAATATATATATTCCACTAAAATAAATTCATACTACTAACATATATGCAAATTTCCCAGTTTAAATATTGTAAATGGAATTGTTTTCCAAGACTACTTTGCCTGCACATCCAGAATTGGTTTCAGAACAACCCTGTGGATATGAAAAGTTTAGGATGCTCAAGTCATTTGTAAGAAATGAGGTGTATGTGCATGTAACCTATGCATCTTTACTCATAGAAACATCTCTAATTAGTTATGATATCTAAAACAATTCAAATGGCACACAAATCCTTACAATATATTATTTAGGAAGTAATCACAAAATAAAATAAGTACATATACAGCACACATGTATTTCAGTATTTTTGACTCAAGCCTGCAGGATGTACAGGTTTGGCACCCACATATACAGATGACCAGCTCATCTGTCACATTGTACGTTCTCCTGCTATTGGACATATTTGGTTCCAATGCTATGTCATGACTCCCCTGAAATCAGAGTATACTTAGCTAACCTATAGTTCACATCATTTCTAATGATAACAATACAGAGAAATGACTTAGTAGGAAATGATTGAAATGATTTATGATGAAAAGAGAATCTCATATGCATTGCCTAATATATATATATTTCATGATTCTGGTGATATTGAGCATGAACATACATTATATACATTGTGTGATGTTCAGATGATGACAGTAATATAAATCTTCTATGGAAGGATTTAGGTAGCATATTTATTTAATAGGAATAAAATAATTAAGATAATGTGCTTTTCTATATTGGCTTCAGAAACATTTATTAATTTAGGGCTTGTGTGCTTCACTTAACATACGTAAGTCAGAGATGCGAGGAAAAAATTTGAAATAACTCATCATTGCATTTCTTTCTCTTCTGATACCTCTGCATCCTTTCTCCTATTTAGCACAATGAGGTACAAATCTTCAAACCTACAAATCTCTCACCTGGAAATTTCAGAATCTGTGTTCTCTCTCTTTCCCTCCCTCTCTCCCTCCCTCCCTCCCTCCCACCTTCCCCTGCCCATGTTTGCTGTGTGTATTTTTCCTTCCTACTAGTCAACACACCCCCTGCTGGCTCTAGGCTAACATTCATTTCATGTTATTAAAAATGCCAATAAAAAGCATATTAGAGATGTTTTCCAGTGTTTTCTATCCTAATTTAAACACAAAAGGGATAAAAGGACACTAAGGGAAAGGTTACCTAATGAAATAAACCTTAGAAAGCAATTATTTCTTCTCCATATTGATTTCTTGAAAAATATGACTTTGGAGAACATTATGAGATTATTAGCCTCTTCCTACTGGAGAATGCTGCAGATCTTCTGCTCAGATAGTTGTCCAGATTATGTAAATATCAAGGAGGGAGCTCAGGTGTGACAGGTATTTGTTTTCCTTCAGTAAATTCAGCAAACTTAGCAACAGCATGCTGGCTGTTCAACTGTTTTACTGGGGCATTGGAAGGACTGCAGAAACCCTAAAGAAACCTTTTTCATAAATATGAAAACTTCAGTCATATTTTAGTTCAAGTGAAGAAACTGAAATGGAGATTGATGTTTAATAAGCATTATTCTACCTTCTAGAGAACCTAGCTGTCACTGGTTCTCTCTCTCTCTCTCTCTCTCTCTCTCTCTCTCTCTATATATATATATATATAATATATATGTGTGTGTGTGTGTGTGTGTGTGTGTGTGTGTGTGTGTTCCACTGTAGAAGTCACTATTGTGACTAAAGCTGAAAAAAAAAATTGGCTGGAGATATTGCTCAGTCAAGTGTTTACTATGCAAATACAAACTCAGATCCCTGTACCCATGTAAAAACCTAGGCACAGTGGCAAATACTTCCAATCCCAGTGCTGGAGAGGTCAACAAGAGGATTTTGGGTCGCCTTGACCACTAGTGATGCAAGTACAAGTTCATTGCTCCAAGTTCACTGAGAGACCTTGTCTCAAAAACTATAAGGTAAGTGGTGGAGGAACAAGTTGGCGCTTAAGAAAACATGCTATTCTGCCAGAAGACGTGAATCAGTTACCAGCATCCTCCTGGGACATCTCACAATAGTCCATAACTCCAGCTTCAAGGGATCTGGCAACCTCAAATGGACTCTTTAGGCACTCACATATATGTGGCCTATGCAGAGGGAGAAACATAAAGTAAAGGTAAATATTTTGTAAAAAGCAAGAGAGTGATGGAGGAAAGACACCCTGCACAGATCTCTAGCCTCCACAGCACACCCTACCATTAGGGTAGTTATAATTGTCTCCTGTCCTCATGAGATAATGCCACTGATGGGAAGAAACTTCAGGAACAAATTAGCTTTTTTATTCACACACCTCTCTGTTTATCTTAAGAAGAAAACTGACCCTTTCTCTGAGTCTTACTTGTCAGATCCTGACCATATAACAAGCACCAGATAACCACCCCTACAGAAGCCTGCAGCAGTTGTAATAGGCTTAATTTACTCAGGACTTATTCCTCAGCCTGTTGGGCAATCAGAGAAGTTGGAATCAGCTGTCAGTCAGAAATCTGGCTGTGAAGTAGACTCAAATCCTGAAGACAGGACCAAATAACCTTTGATATCTAATAAAAAAAACAAGAGTGTTGCTCACCCTGCTCCTGAGTTGACTGTGATGTTGTTGAGTAAATAATTATGTATAGTTTCCTAGAATGACTAAGATTTTTTTTAGGTGTTTGTAGCTATTTTTACTCCAGGGATAAATTAATCAATTGTCTTCTTTGGGCTAGAGTTTTCACAAAATTTGATAAGTCAAATTTATATAATAAAGGTATCATTTCACATATGCTTCTATTAAATATTAAGGGACACCAAAGCCAAAAACTGTTTGAGTCCATGAATTACAAGTATTTAAACTTGGTGCCAGGGGACTGGAAAAAAATAGCTGTGCAGTCAAGAGTACTTGCTGCTCTTCCAGAGGACCTCGGCTCTGCTTCCAACACTCATCTCAGATAGCTGACAACTGCCTGTAACTCCAGCTGCTCCAGTGATGCATCTATGAAGCTGTCTTTTGACCTCTATAGTCAACAATACACAGGTGAGCACACAGGAACAAGTGAAAAAAAAAACATATGCAAACACATACCCGCACATCAGTATCAAACACATAACACAAACTTCACACAGACGTGAATAAACACCTACACACAGATAGCACACATACACCCACATATACATGCACATGCACACACTCACACTTATACACAAGAGTAACACACACCATCACAATATTCTCACATATGCACATGTACACACACACTCACAGCTACACATATACATGTATTCATACACATATGTGTAAGCACACTCACAATATGTTTTTAAAAAGAGACTAGATCCCAGAGGAATCAAGCTGTATGCTAAAGCTAAAGATTTCATACTATGCAACTTCCAAGCCAAGATTCAGTCTCAGTATTTCAACTTCACTCCCAGAACATATTTTGTGAAATTACTTAAGACTTCTCAGGAAATATAAAACATATCCAAATGATATTCTGGTCATTTTGAGAGGCAGTTCTTTGGAAAGACAAAGGCATAACTTAAAAAGAGATACTCTTTTTAATATTTCAGTCTGAATGTGACATGCCTGTGCATGTACAAATGTAAGTACACAGACACTTTGAAAGGAGGACACTCCTTTAATAACCAACTCAATGCAGAGCCTGGTATTGCACATCCATGAGAAGCATATTCCAGCATACTTTGTCATGTGGACCAAGTGTCAGGGCATTCATATGGATGTCCACTCCTCCAAAAAAGTAGAATTCTGCCTTCAATTATCCTAAGACTTGACTATCCTGTTAAGAAAAATATACCTGACTTGGCCTGACCTGAACAACACTTTACCACAAAGAGACAAAGAATTGATTCATTATGCCAACTGCCTAATTTCTCTTTTCACAGGAAATGATCTTTGTCACCTTAAAACCTCCAGCAGTGTTCATAATGGGAGACACTTGGCACAGAGTCTGATGCTAATAGCTGCTGTTATCTTGCATGTTTCCCATCCTATTTTCTTAAGTCAGTTTTAGGCCTGCAAGGGTCAAGTGTAGCAAGTTTCTATGTACTTTGCTCTATTACCAACCATTTACTATAAGGAAGGAAAACCAAATGTAAACAAGAAAATTAAGTTACAAAGAATAAAATGTAAAGAAAAACAATGACCTCGTGCTGCAATGATATTTTACAAAAACAAAGCAAAAAAAAAACCTGAAAATGTGATAGTAATCATCCTTCATTCAATAAAATAAACCATGAAATATGAAGTAAAAATCATCCAAAAACAATGATTTTGAAAACAGAGTGGACAGTGTGATTATATGTAAGCTCTGTTCCCGTATACTCCAGCCTCCACATTACAGCAATTATATCCTACAGGACTCCAAAGGTAAAGGAAAACAACTGGGTGGGGACTCATTGGCCAGTGGCCTATGACTAGAAGCCCTTAATTTTTGTACTATTTAATATTTCACTATGTCTCCTATTAGAATCCCATTAATAAAATGAAGGTGACCAAATATATCTTTGAGATACGCTTCTCAAGAGTATTGTGAAATCAGTAGATGGACCACTCACTGATTATTCAACAGCAAAGACACCATGTGATTACTTTCCTTTGTCCTATTATGGAAGAAATAGAAGTGTTCAGGAGAAAATGAAAGAAGAGTGAAATACAATACAATTTACTTCATTACTTTTATCTCTTTTTTTTCCTGTATGAATGTGTAGTACATATGTGTGTTTATGTATAATGTGTGGTGTGTACATGTGCTTGTAGGTATATGTGTTCATGTGTCAAAATTCATGTGGATATCACTATCAACCTTCTAGTTTTGAGACTGTCTTCCATTTGAACTCAGATTTGGGAAGGTGTCCAAACAGATGACTTTAAAATATAGACATTCAAGGCTTCATTGTCCACTTTTCCTCATTTTGTATTAATACTGAGTACCCACTGACTGCTCAAAAACTGCACACCTCTTCAACCTCAGATGCTCTGCAGTATAAATTATTCTATGTGCTGCAACATGGGAAGAAATACACGATTATTTAGCCTCTCTCTATCATGTAGCAGCTGCATCGATAGAATTAAAAGCACTATGAAAGGAAAAATTTCAATAGGTAAATAGCAATGTGGCTGAAAACAGTGTTAATAGTGATTAATATTCTACTGTGACTAAAAACTCCTTGCAGTCAAAATACCCTCAGAAGATGGCACTGTTTTACACTACTGTCTGTAAGGAACAGCTGTTTGCCCCTCACCACCGTCACAGCACAATAAGCTTGCTGAAACATTGGCAAATCTTAGACAAGCGTCTGCTAGTTAAAGCTCAAAGTTGCTGCAAGAACAGGTGTGTCTGAGACAAAAAATAAAAGCTACAACTGTAAATAGGGTTGTAAATTAGGGGTAATTTATATACTATATGCTATGTTTGCATGTGAGCATCTAAAAAAGGGAGTGACGGTATTTATCCACAACTTGAAGACAAATCACAGTTGTGTACTCCATGGTGATATGGTGCTCAGTTGTCTGAACATATACAGCCAGCACATTTCTCTGGCATTGATGTTTATCTTGAGCGATTCTTCTAGAAAAGGCAGAACTGTTAAATCTCTCGTTTAAATATTTTACTTAGTTAAACTGTATTTTAGAAATAAATAGAAGCCGTGAGGCTATTAAAGAACATTGGCCTGGATTCTTAGCTATCATTTTTTCTCTTCAAAAAGGCCAGGATGCTTCTCTCTGGAGAATCTCACACACTTTTAGCAGAGGAAGAAACATGATTTGATGCATCACATTACATAACACTGGAGAGACACTTTAAAACAATAAAGGAGAACATTTCCTAATGATGCAATTTTCACTACTAAAAGTGAAAAGATTACAAGGTGTTAAAGGATTTTAGAGTTTAAATTGGAGGAGAAAACTGGAAATAACTGAGGCCATAAGGACCACTAATGAGCAAACACTAGCATATTCATATAACGAAAGAGAATATAGTGGATAAGATGAAACAAGTAGGGATTCATGTATCAAAAACACTAAGTTTTATCAATAACATTGAATAGATTAAAACATAGAAGATGAAATAGTTTGACATCATTTCTATACATATTAGGTAGATAGATTTATAGATTAAATAGATAGATAGATGGATAGATAGATAGATAGATAGATAGATAGATAGATAGATAGATAGATAAGCAGTAGATGAATCAGAGCAGTGGGTTCTCAAGTAGCCTTCCTGGCCTGCAATGACTTATATAGCCTAGGATAATCTTGAACTACTGATCTCTTGTCTCCATCTCCATAGTGGTTGCATTATGGGTATTTCATCAGTCCAACAACCACACTCAGTTTTGTAGTACTGGGGGTTGAACCTAAGGCTCCTGCATACTAGATAGGCACTTCACCAACTGGGCTGTATTCCTAGCCCCACTATTTCTAAATTGATGAAAGATAATCAAAATAATACAATATGTTGCTTAAGGACATACATGTTGGTGAAATCATAAAAGCATTATGAATGAGGATAATACATTAAAATCAATTTTATAGCCATGAATTGGTATAACTGCTTAGAGACAAAAACTTGAAAAGTTATAAATTATGTCTGTAGTATTTTATTTCTATAAAAACCATCCAACTCTTCAGTCTAAGAGTTGCTGCTGGAAAGAAGGCTCAGTGGATAAGAACACTTGCTGATCTTATAAAAGATAGGGTTCAGTTCTCACATCAGGCTGCTTACAGTCATTGATAACTCCAGTTCTAGGGATATGACATACTTTTCTGGCCCCTGTGGGCACTGAATGTATGCGGTACAAATGTATACACATATGGATAAAATAATTTTTTTAAATCTTAAGAAAAAGAAAAGGTCTAAATGTCATATATACTTAGAATATACAAATTGAATCAGGGTCATGGATATATATATATATATATATATATATATATATATGTGTGTGTGTGTGTGTGTGTGTGTGTGTGTGTGTGTGTATACATATGTATGTTCAAGACCTTTCTAGTATGATTAAACTAGCCAGAGGGCAACATTAAATCTGGGGCTCCCAAAGGTGGGGGCTGTGATGGCAGTATCTCTGGGACTACCCTTAGAAAGGCTGGAGGGAGAAACCATCACAAGAAAAGAGACTTAGGGTTTCTTTAACTTTTTCCTTTCTACAGTTCCCTCCCAACAGGGCAGAAAAGGCTGGGTCTCTCAGCATTGATATTTTTGGGAGTCAATGTCCCTGTATGTGCTTATATCTCAACTTAAATCTTACGTCGAGTTTTCTGTGAACCAGCAATATACTGACATAATTGTTTTCAGTCAGTGTATAGACAAAAGGGTATTTGTTTACAACTAGTAGGACCTTCAGAATTTTTCTTCAATAAAATAATGGTGCAGTCGATCCAATTGTCATTGAACTGTCTTTCAGTATTCCAGCATCTGAAACTCCCAGACTACAAGGTTAAGGTCTGAATTCATGCAAAGGCTACTTGAAACTCAGCCCAGTGACCAGTGTCCACAGAGCAGGCAGCTGAGATCAAAGACTGTCAGGACTCTGTGGTGTAAAGTAAGTCTGAGTGCTCACTAATGCTGGGGATGAGAAGCAAGTAAGAGAGAGGCATCAGCTCCCCTGACATAGAGAGAGCCCATAGACTTTAACCTGATTGTAAACTTCACATAGAAGATATCATTACTGGTTCGTTGTTTTGTTAACATTTGACAGGTTTCTGGCAGCTTTCACTAAACACAAAATAATTTGATCTATGGCAAAGCAAGCGAGTCCCCCAATGCATGCTAGAAGCTAAAGAACCAAGATCTCTAATAGAAAGCCTCGAGGAAGAAAGAAATCAAAACCCATCTTTTCTTTTTTAGATATAAAGCTTTTAAGAGCCAACTGTGGGCTCACACCCGACCCTTCACACCCACTTGTCTCCGCTCATCTTTCCAGCCCCCGCCTCTCCTCCCCCAAACATTTCTCTCTGATGCTAGTGAACCACCTCAGATCCTTTGGAACCCACAGCACCAATTACTCTGCAGTACTTGCGGAAGCAATATGCCAACAGCGACCAGGGAGAGATGCCGATGTAGAAGTCGGAAAAGCAGGGGAGAAGTCATATCCCTAAATGGCTAAACCAGAAATCCCAATTAGATCAATACCTGTCAATCACATATCCCTGCAGGGGAAATTGAATAGCACAATTCAAGCTTGCTTTGACTCTCCCCTGCCAAGTAAAAGGAAAGGCTTTAGGTATCAGGTTAGGTCATTGCCGAGCTCTCCATGGGAAAATTCCTCCTCCTAAGGCTTCGGTTTTCCAACTCCTTTAGGCATCGCTTCAGCAGCTTTGTTCGAAAACCTGAATTAAATGTCAATATCTGGACCCTCATTTGGGAGGAAGAGGAAGGGAAGGGGTAAGTAGTTATGGATTTAGGGATGCTGGGATGCATGGGTGAACAGGACAGAGACAGAGAGAGAGAGAGAGAGAGAGAGAGAGAGAGAGAGAGAGAGAGAGAGAGAGAGATCTTTCGCCCTTGCCTCCCCAGCAGGTAGCCTAAGTGCAGCATAAGTCTGCTGGGGACGCGCTAGCGACCAAGGACCCGCCCAGGCCACTCTTATAGGCAAGCGCGGGGCGGGCCCGGCCGGGGCGGTGCCGCGCATAGGCGCCTATAAGGAGCTGTCCGCCACCCCGGTGCTGAATCCAGCTCTAACACCGGAACGAGGTGCTTTTGGCTACTGCTGGAGCTGAGCGCCAAGAGCTGCCGTCGAGTTTGGATTTGAACCTTTAAGGAAGGAGATCCGGAGGAAGAAGAGGCAGACGAGGAAGGCGAGCACAGAAAGGAGCAGTTGAAGGAACTATAAACCTCGCTCACAGCTCGCAGCTCCGAGGAAGCCCGGCCACTGTTTTGGTGGAGCGTCTGAGGAGCAGGATGGAGTAAAGGAGAAGAGTGTCTGTTTCAAGGGGGGTGGGAGGGGGTTCGGCGGTGCGGAGGAGAGAAAACAGAGACAGAAAGGAAAAAAAGAGAGAAAAGCCAAAGCTGGTGCCTTCGAATTTGGAATTCAATTGGAAGAGATCGTTCACTCGGGGGAAATGGATTCTATACCAAGACTGACGAGCGTTTTGACTTTGGTGCTCTCTGGCTTCTGGCATTTAGGATTAACAGCAACAAATTGTGAGTACTCAGAGCTGCAGGGCCGGGAAGGTGAGGTGGGACATGACGCTACTAGGAATAAGTATCCACTGTCCGACTGTATACGTTCTGGGAAAGAGCTGGGTGAAAACCCTTACCAGTGTGGTTCCACCATTCCAACCATCCCAAAAGTTAGCAACACTCTCATGAGCTTGCTCTGCTGGATTGCCTGCCCTTCTTTGGAACCATAAAGTTCCCTTAGCCTGCTGCTAGCTCCATGGTTCTTAATCTCAGACACGGTTGCACCGGCCAGGAGTAAACCTCCAGGGGCAGAGAGGCTCCAGAGCCACCGAGCTCAGTGACAGCAGCGGACGGACTGCAGCTCCCTCAGACTTGCAATGTGCTCTGAACACTTCCACCTTCAACCTCCACTCTAAGCACCTAGTTCTCTCCACTGTCTTAAGTAGAAGGTTTCAGCTGGGGTATTTTGTAACCAATGGGCATTGGTGTAAGGGGATTGGGAGTTTGGGCCTAAGAACTGTAGCCCAAATATAGCTACCCTAGGAGACCAATGGCTGTCCTATTACAGGAGAGAGAGCTTTAATGCACAGCTTCCCATCAATATTCTTGTGCCAGTGAAGGAGCAGTGAGTATGCACTGGGTTGTCCATGTTTCAACTTCACTTAATTTAATAGACAGGTATTCTTAACTCCCGGAGATCTGCCACCTGCACTATGTATTTAAAGAATCCAGTTTGTCAAACTTGAATAAATTGCTAAAGCTACAAGAGGTTCCAGCTCAATTGCTCAGCTGCTTCTCTAGGCAGAGGAAGGGAAGTTTTTCCATCTCTGGGAACTCCTAAATGAGAAAGGATGCAATTAAACTGTCTGTGTTATTTGCACGGATAGCTTACCATGGTCCCTCAAGTTTGTGGATTTGTTCATCCATCTTCTATTCCTGCACTGAACCTCGAAAATATTATCCAGTTTGGGAACAATTTTATTTTACTTTTGTAATTTGTATTACCAATCTCAGAAAAAAAAAAAGGCAAGAAGACCTCCTACTGAGGATCCCTCTCCCTAATTCTTTAATCCTTAGAGAATGTTGTCCCAGAATTTGCATCCCAGAGGGAAGACAAATAGATAAATCTTCAAAGTAGGGCCAATATTCCTATGGCCCAAAGATGGGAAAGCTCACAATCCATAGTTGTCACATTTTCTTAAAGTTTGTGTTACAAAGGAGGGCAAAAAAGGCTACCCTCTCTAACAAGGGAGGATAAACTAATAAATTATTTCAGAGGGTGTATTGAAGCAGGCTACAGTCAGTCAGGGAGATTGACTTTTCTCTACTGCCTTCTCCCACTTCTCTTCTCTTGTTCCCCTTTCTTCCCCCTCTTCCCTGCTTCTCCTTGAAATTATTCCCATGGTGCCAGATAGAAAGACCCAAAAGCCTCAGTCAGAAAGTAAGCTTCGCTACTGAGCTAGTTTCTCTACCTTCTGGAACACTAGAGGTCAGTGTTGTCCAAATGATGCAAAGGTGTGGCTCTAAACTGTGTATTCCCCTTAACACATTCTGTTATCTGGAGAGCATAAATGCTGTGAATATCCAAAAGGTTGGAGTGAGGGATACTGATAAAATGGATAGAGTGCATAGCATGAGTTCATGTCTTTGGCCTCCTCAAGGATTACCCTTCTTGAAAATTCTGGAAAAAAAATAGATCTTGGAGCCATAATTTTTAAAAATAAACTTAACTGTGGTCAATATATTTTAATAATGTACATAGAACTAAATGGCATGGGTTTAAGACTTCAGCTTATCTTAGCCAAGAGAGCTGCAAAGCCTGGCTGAGTATTTCAAAAAGAAGTTGGTGATAGTGATTTCCAGAATTTCACAAGTGACAGTTGTGTTTCCCATTTCCAAGCAACATAGCAATTGAGTGAGTGCTCCTTGCTAAATATTCTGGAGTCAGTTTTCTTAAGGAATAGCAGGGAGCATTTGCTGTACTGTGAAAATTGTATCAATTCAGTAAGCAATAGGTTTTCAGCAAACACTGGTTCTGAAATCAATGCATATTAGTGGTCTTCAGAGCCAGTAAGCAAAACCCTTCAAGGCAATCATGAATGTTTCCCAGTTTCTCTAGGCTGCTGCTCACGGCTTTTATTCAAGTGTAGACACTAGATTTGCTATGGATGTACACTCTGTCCCCATTCATATATATGCTTTGATGAGTTAGATGTTTCTTTCTGAAAAGTTTCCTTTTAATTTGATTTGTGGAAATAATATTGTAAGATTGTTCTTCCTATATTTTAAGGAATATTCCATGTCATTAGTAACAAGTAGCCTTGAAAGCAGATTGTACCCAGGTTCTTCCATGGTGCATAGTTATAAGTGTTAAGTTATAGGTGTGGAGTATCTTAAAAATAACTTTTAATTATCTGCCCTTTTGTAATGACTTGCTGTTGTTGTTATTGTTGTGCAGTATGTGACTATCTATTTGTACACAGGTTTAATTTTCTCATACTCTGTCCGGAACATGGATGTTTATCTCCACAGGGATAAATGAATGCTTATCCAATTGCATATTCTATAAGTTTCTAATTAAGCACAATGAAAACAGAGTCAGGTTAGAAGGGGTCCAGCCATAATACAGATATTACAAATCTGTGATGAGAATGCAATTACCTACCAGTAATAAAAACCTCTGAAAATTCCCCCATTCTAAACTTTCCGGATATTAAACAGTGAGAGTGTTTCCTTTGGGTATATCCTGAGGGAACTGGCTAATTTTGAATATAGATATAATAGACCAATGTAAAATTAAAAAACTATTATATATTCAACTCCTTTGACACAAGAAGGTATGGTGTGACTTGAGAGTCAGATTAAATGAGACCAGGAGTCTCTATGAAGTTCTAGTCCCAGTGATGTCTCAGCACAGGCATCAAATACTTAGTCAAAATTGTCCTTTCCATCCTGCTAGTGAAAGCAACCAGCAATTGAGCTACGTGCTTACCCCAAATTGAACAGCAGCTAAATATCGTACTAAGGCTATTCATCTAAGATTAGGCTAGAAAAATGTTAACATGAAAGAGTATGGTGTTCTAAAACAGAATGACTGCATATGACACACATAGGACAACTATTACTTTAAATTTTGAAAAGAAGTATTACATGATTATCCATAGCTTTAATTTTTTTATAAATAGCTTAGAATAATCACAAAATACCTCCTTGAAATTTGCTGTTGCCCATTAAGAGTCCTAGAGAAATGTTATTGTGGTAAGAATTTAAAACTTTCTGTTCCAGATTTTTCTTGCATGCTGAATTTCACAAGACCTGTGAGCATGTTGATCATGATAATAAGAAGATATCAGACCTTGAATTACCTGAAGGCTGTTAACAAACCAAACTGAAAAGTAGTATGAGCAATGGTTCTGCTGTTCTTGTGAGGCTGGAGAATGGCTGTTCAGTGTTTTCTTTGGCATATACAGTTACCAGAAGCGAGGGAACCCTGTACTGCTCAGTTGGTGGAGTCTGGAAGCTTTCTCCATCATCAAACTAGCTCATTTTGATCTTTACTGGTATCTTGCAATCACTTTCCCACCACATAAGCCTTATATGTAAACAAGATTAACACTTTGCAACTATAAAATATAAATGAATAACTAGAGGAGGGATATCACAACAAAGGAAAAGACTTGGGAGATGATTAATGTCTACAGGAGCAGCCATGCTCTCACTTGCCTTCTCCTTCTAAGGAATGGCCACCTTCCTAGCTGTGGTATTCAGTTTTCTCTGCCTATCTGCCCACTGCCTTCAGTTTTCATTGGGTGAATCACTTTACTTTTCTGTATCCATTTATCACAAAATAATGTGATAAGATTCAAAGCATCTCTAATTCCTTTAGTTGGTGATTCCAGGTCTTTCAGTTGATAGCCCAGAATTGTGATGGACTATGACCTGCATGTGGTAATTATTCCCAATAAATAAGGAAATGGAGAATGGGTTTGGTTACCTAAGAAGGCAGAAAACGATGAGAATTTACTTAAAATTTTAAGGGGAAGTTGCATTGTTTTAATTTGGAAACACTGATATTATTAATTTAACAAGAAAATTGTATCACTCATTAAAACTCTGCCACCTTTGATGACCTTGTAAATGTTTCTCACTCCCCCCAATAACCTTGGTTTGATGAATAAAGGCCTAAAGGCCTGGGTTTAGTTACTAAGACAATGTTTACTTGTAATGGGTTTTCATCATTAAGTACTAATGCTACTTCATGATCATCTAATTTGTGTGTGTTTGATACCACTGCACTTTAAAACTGGGAGGCAACTATAATCAGAATAAGAGTTTAATGTGATTTTAATTCCTACTAGTAGGCATGCAGCATATATCCCTCACTTTACAAGGCTTATCAGCAAGATAGATATTAAGTGATCTCATTCATATAAATGAATTTAAGGTGAGTGAAAGTTGACCATGTCCTCAAGATCATTAATCCAGACAATGAAAAAAATCTGAATCCCAACTTATAAACCCTTTTAAACACAAACATCCTTGAAACAAAATATCCCCCAATGCACTTCACTGGGTAGTTTGTGTAGCATCTGCAGAAATTTGGCAAGGGTTCTCTACCATCAGCCTCCCAACCTTAGCCTTGGAGAAGGACATGAGTTAGCAATTTTCAACACACCCAACTCCTGAGTCATACCTGAAAAAGGATGCCCAAAGCATTCAGATAAATCTGGAAAGCGTGACAATAAATATCACATTGTTCAAAGAAAAGCAACTTTTTATCTAAGCTTGTACCCAGAGTTGAGGATTTATTTTTCTTTTTTAATTTTTAATTAAAAATTTGATAGGGAATAAAAAACCTAGAGTAACAATTTAAAATACCCTGTTGTGTACACACAAGCATAGGACAATGTATAATGTACATTCTGTCCCATAAGTCTGTTAATGTCAGACCAGAGTTCTGCTGAGGTAGTGCTTATAAAGTCCTAGTTATGTGTGCCATGGTGCAAATTGTGATCTGAGTTAATATCTAACTCTTATCTCCATTATCCCTTCTAACAAAATATGGAGCTCTACATTTTATAAACAAACAATGCTCTCTCATTTCTCTTGGATTTATTTGTATGGGCTGGTTATTAATTTGGTCTACAACACCATTTTCCCTTAAAATTTTTTCCTCACCATTTGCCAAGTACACACACACACACACACACACACACACACACACACACACACACACTCACTTTCTAGTGTGGGTTGTGTTGGGAGTACCTGGGAGGAGTGAGAGGGAAAATGGAGATGGTAAGGATCATGACATATTCCACATGTGTATGATATTGTCAACAAATAAATAAAACATGAGTTTGAATTTTCTCAGTCTAGATTAAGTTCCCCTATTTATCTAATTTTTGTAACACTTTGTGTAATTCTTGTTCCCTTTCATCATGTTTCATTTGAATTCCTGTACTCAATGGCTACAGTACTGAGCGAGTGGATGAATGAGAGAATGATCTAATGGTTTTCTAGCAGAGTTTTCAATCTTAAACTGGGACTTTTTTCTACTCCCTATCAGCAGAGTCTTCTTTTAAGATGTGTTTGTTTCATACTGGGGTCTTAACAACTATTACTTGTCACTGTTGTGGAGATTCCAAGTAGAAGTGAGCTGAAAAATGAAACAGAAGTCCAGATCACCTTACAGAGTGTGAGGTCTGCCGTGTGCCCCCCCCCCCCGACTGCATGCTTCTCTGGATTTGCTGGAGAACAGGCCTACTTGGGCACCGTAAAATCATCTGTATCCTGAAAAAGAACTCTATCTACTTGACCTTACTACAACTTGGAGCTTATTTGACTAACTTTCTTTATGCAATGTTAATGAATGCTTTCTCTATAATCTGAAATATACACACTCCCATTGCTATAAGAATCTTTTCCATTGCCTTGGGTTTGATATAAAGGGAGCATTTGGATTCTAGTAAATGGAATTAGTGTTGTATTATGGAAAAGAATTTTGTTTAATGGCAAATCCATCTCATTATTCTTACAAAATGACTTTGAGATACCTATGTCATCTTCTTAACTTTGATAAGAAAGGTGTAAGTGTCAAGAGCTGGTGTGTGTTACTCATTTGAAGAACTTACAGATGAACTTAGTTCCAAGTCCTAGCCTTCTTTCTTAAAGGCACGTCCTCTGTGTAACTGGAGAAGTGAAAAAAAAACTAGTGAGACCTAGTACATGACCTCCAGGAATGGTAAAAACTGTGACAGCCAGGACAAGAAGTCTTTTGTCATGTCAGTGCTAATTGTTCACCATAGCTGAGCATGGGTGCAGTGGAAGGTACACAAGGAACAGCTTCTACCGGCTGGAGCTTCCAAAGTGCTCTTGAGGAAAGTAAAATCGAAACTAAAGCTTGAACAAACTCAGCAGACTAAAATATGGCGACAATGTGGACTGCTTTAGGGACAGAGGAGGAAGTAAAGAAGTTAGTATGGAAAATTTATCTCTCTAAATTTAAAAGATACAGTTTAACTGTTTTTTTTAAAATAGCATTAATTTTTTATGTGCATGAGTGTTTTTGCTATATGTGTGTATGTCACCCACATGCCTGGTGCCTACAGAGTCCAGAAGAGGCAATTAGATACCCTACAACTGGAGTTAAAGAAAGCTGTGAGCCACCAGGTGGGTGTTAAGAACTAAACATGAAACTAGCACAGTAAGATTTTAATCTTCCCCATTTAAAACTTTATTTATGTGTGTGCATGCACATGTATGTTTGTTCATGTGGATAATGTAGGCCAGACTGTGTGTTATCCCCTAGAAAGCTATATATCTTCTTTGAGACAAGGTCTCTCATTGACCTGGAGCTTGCCAATTTGTCTAGACAGGTGCTGGGCTACTCCTACACATCCTCTGTTGCTGGAATTACATGCATATGTCTTGCCATGAAGATATATTATTTTAATATGGTGTGTGTGTGTGTGTGTGTGTGTGTGTGTGTGTGTGTGTGTGTGTGCATCTGTAGGTGTGAATGTGAGTGTGTGATGCCTGCCTGGTGTCTGTGTGCACATAAAGTCTGTGCGTGCCACAGTGTATATGTAGGTCATAACCAACTTTGTGGAGTTGATCTTCTCTTGCCACCTTTATGTGGATTCCACATATGAAATTCTGTCCACCATGCTCCTGTGGCATGCACTTTTATGGTCTAAGCCAAATCATGAACCACATATATGGATTTTCTGTAGGTTATAAGGTTCAAATTCAGGTTTTAAAGCTTTCAAAGTAAGAACTATGCCATCTAAGCTATCTCTCCAGAATTTCTCACTCCCCCTCACACCTTTCAAGGATTAATGAGGCATAGAATGCAATAAAACAAAATGTTGGTGAGGAAACTAGCTGAGATGATTAGCGCAGCTAGTAAGGACTCCAAGAAGGATATTTGAAGGTTCAACTCATACAGATCTGCAGAGAATAATGACCAAGAAAATTCAAGGCACAAGTATGTATAAGCTGCTAAGCACACAAAAGCATAGACTTGCAGCTAAAATATAGTCTATAGATGCTTCCATTGTTTGTGACAAATAAAAGCAATAGGTGCTCAAAAGGTGTTCATTGCTCTGAAATGAAGTTCTTTTCTGTGAATACAGAGTGGTCGTAATCTGAATGCAGCATATTTCATATATACATGACATCGTTTAGCACACACTCTGTATCCATCACTCAGATGCAATCTTCTAGTCTATAAATTACATTGGTTTGTGTCAGCAAAATGAGAACTAGTCACTAAGGAATGTGTAATTAAACCTGGACATCATACATTCTGTCCTTCATCAACTGGTGGTTGATGAGGCATCTTAACCCACTTTAGTATCTGCTTGGTTAAGAAGAATTTCTAGAGTTTAGTGCTTCAGGTTGATGTGCTATCATTTGTAATTGATCTTCAAGCATAAATCCCAATGTCTCTATACTGTCTACTTGCCTTTGTGCATGTGTGAGCCAGGGGGTGATTATTCCTCTCTGTTTCCTACATCTGCAGATTTGATTGAGCTTTTCAGAATGACACCAGCAATGGGGAAGACAGAAAGAACGTGAGAGAAAATACTAACACACTTGCGTGCATATCATTTGTAACAATTTACCTCTGAAGCAGAAATATCCCTCTGAAGACAGTCCAAAGTCTATGAGCAGTTGAAGGAATTTTGCATAACTCATAGGATAGCTCAGTGACTAAAGTACTTATTGTGTAAGAGTGAGTACCTGAGTTGATTCCAGCACTCAGGAAGAGCCAGATTGGTATTATACTTGTGTTACCACAGTGTTCTTAAGGCATCTAACCCACACTCACACACCCAGATATGTGTAAAGCCCCTTACAACACATGAACCCACACACACATGACACAAAGATCATATTCATATCCACAAACATCACATACTTCATATGCATACACACAATCACACAAATATCACATAAGTACACAAACATCACATACATATACACACATCATACAAATACACAAAGAAATAAATCAGTTTGCATAGTGAGCAGTATTTAATAGATGCTCTTAGGATGCTGTAGCTGAATAAATGTTTCATTTCCTTTTCTCTTTCCTTCCAAATATTACTTGCCTTTCCTTGGTCTCCAGCCCTCCTGTTTCTGTGAGGTCACATAGCTTGTGCACAACTGTTGTCTTTCCCTGAGTTCATTATTGTGTGGAGGGTGTAGGAGGAAACTTAAGTGTCTGCTGGATTCCAGCTCTGCTTTGTTATGCTGTGTGGGCACAGTCACCAAATGTGACGTTTCCCTGTGAGGCCAGTTGAAGCCCAGGCTTTACACAGATCATCCACCTACAGGACACATGGGGATGCCCACCTGATTCCATCATCCCCCGCCATCTGTCTCTAAACCACTCCTCTACAGCTCTACTAATTCACCAAATCTGTAATTATGGGGAACAACTTCCAGCTCATAGAAATTAGCTGTAGAGAAACTATAGAGCGCAGTCTGCCCAGATCTCTAGACTGCCGGGAAGACAGACGGTCCAGATAGCAATCCTAAGTATAAGGAAGGGGGAAGGGAGGGCTCTGAGTTGAGGAGAGGGTGAAATTAGGCATGTTCAGGATGTCAGAACTAAGCCTGTCCTCTGCACAAAGTCTAGGTCTTCTGGTCTAACCCCACCACTTCCTGCCCCCCAGGGTCCGTCCACTGTACCTTCTTTCTCTTCTTGTCTCCCCCACTTCTTTCTTTGCTTCATGCTTCATGAATCTCTCTTTCTGTCCTTCCTCCCTTCCTCTGCCTAATTTGTTCACCTTTTACTGAGTGACGGTTTCACATGTTGGGGCATAAGCTAATGCTTTTACAGATTTCTCTCTCAAGTGCCACATCTAGAGGAATAGGGTCTCAGGAGAGCAGTGGGGATTTGAACAGCAATGCAGCCAGTGACCAGTGAAGTGTAAAATTCTTAGAAATTCTATCTTAAACACTCATGCAAATTTGCATTTAGCTCTACATTATATCCTTGCTTATGATAAAAGTATTTTCGTCGAATCTTATTTAAAGTGGTGAGCCAAGTGAATTCCTTAGCCCACAGCAGAGAACTACAAGCACCAGGACAAGGCTTGACATTTGCCTCTCTGTGTATCTGTAGCTTCCAGGATTCCTGTATTGAAGAGGCCGGTGTCTGTCCCTTCATCTCAGACAAGCAGGTTGCTTCATTTCCATTATCCATGATCTTTAAGGTATTACTGATCTATAAGCTGCAGATTATGGTCAGTCAATGATAGAAACTAGAGAAACTTAATTCACAGGAGTGGGGAGACCCACCAGCCTGTGTAGTGAACAGAAAAGGAACGTTGATAACGTGCTATCCTCTACACTCATCTTCGAGAGCAGATCAATTCTGCCCTCTCTACCAGCTTCCCTCACACTGAGCCTTGTGTGCAGCCTGGACTGGGGTCCACAAGGACACGTTCTTTCTGATAGCCAGAAATTAAGAGAAATTACTACTTCTCATTTTATAGTCCTTAGGAATATTTTAGAAACAAAGAGAAGGGCTATGGTTGCTGATTGGAGTGGTAGATCACTAGAGAGCAGAGATAGCATGAGCTAGTGTGTTTGAGTTTGTGAGGATTTCAGACAGGCACACCAACCCCATATTTGTCACTTGATGAGATTTCACTGTGTTGTTTGCTGGCTTACTACAATCAGTCATATAGAAAGGGGATTTTGCTCCTATCACTGAGATGTGCTAGGTTAGCTGGGTAGCTAGCTGAATTAAGATCATATCCTGCCCAGGATTTACAGTGGGATTTCAATCCACTTTCCATGATTTCAAATCTCAGATATATTTTTTCTCAGTCTACTGTTTCATTGAGACTAATACCCAAAGTTCTTAAAACTTGAGGGGTTGTTCATGCTTTCAAAGCTAGTTATCTCTGATCCATGATGGGAAATGACCATGGTGTCCAGCCCCATAGATTCTGCCTCACTGTTATTATATGAGATATCTTATGCTAACCTTGAAAAGCATCCCTTCTCCATCTCTAAAGGACACCACTGTTACATAGGACTACCTACTCATAAAAGTTGCTGGCGCCACTGATTAAATCTTTCTACCACCCTTTCATGGTGAGGACCAACCTGCCAAAAAGCACTGCAGCTTGTACTGTCAGTGCCTAATGTCTGAGTGTGATAGATTTAATTTTGATTATTAACTTCCTGGGATTTATAATCACTGTGGAAATGACTTTCCAGTCATGTCTATGAATGATTGTCTAGACTTTATTAATTAAAATGGGAAGACCCACCCCAAATATGGGTGACATCATCTCATGGTCTGGCTTCCTAGACTGAGTAAAAAGGAGAAAGGGAAATAAGCATCAACATTCACTGCTCTGCTTTCTGAGTATGGATGCAATGTGCCTAGCTGCCTCCCCATATCCATGTCTTCTCAATCATGATGGACCGTGCCATGGAACTACAAGCCCAAATAAACTCTTGCTTCCTAAAGTTGCTTTTGTATAAATTGCAAGATATAAATTACAACCTCAAGAAAATAAACTGATAGTGTGTTTCACTTATTCTTTGCTCATTGAAAATCCTTCTAACTCACTGAAGGGTCTCCAGTGCCATAGGATGCACACTGGCCATGGAGCTCCTTAGGTGGGCATGCTGGTTTTATCTCTGATCTAAATCTTTCTCTCTTAAATGTGAAGCACTGTTCACAATACCCATGTCATGGAATAAGCCAAGTGTTAATCTGCTGATGAATACTGATTATACAGGAGGGTTGGAACCACAAAACTATATCCAGTGTCATTCTTCTTCATCCTTGGCCAGGTGCAGTGAAGGACCCTGTCTGCAGGCCACCGAACATTCATTTGATAATGAAGAATGGCCCTTACAGCAGCATGATCTCCTCATCAGCTGCATGGAGAGTTAGACCAATAGATTCTTTGCTTTAATTTCAAGGTTTTATGAGCTTGTCCTTTCAACCTCAGGAACCACTTGACTTCCTGCATCTTATTTTTCATTTTCTACCTTGACTCCTTGGACATGCTTCCTCAGACTTAGGGAGTCTATAAAGGACATTTCTCAGTGTCTTTTTCCTTGGAGCTGTACCTCAATTCTTCTATAAATTACTATGGACAAGAAAGGTCTTTGATTATCCTGACTGTTAACCACAAAGCCATCAATAATTATTGTGTTTTTTAAAAAAAGCATTGCACAGCAAAGAGTAATTCCATAAATACTGAAGCTTATTTTGAAGGCAGAATCTCTAGTTTTCTAAAGGAAATTTTATATAGAATTTCAGCATTTAAAAATAAATTACAAAGTACTGCTTTCAAGAAAATGGGACAAGACTTCCCAGAATTCTATACTTCAGCATATTCTTTCTCTTTTGATTTTTCAAGGAGGGGTCTTGTGAAGTTCCCCATCATTTATCAAAATCTCTCCCTGGTCTTTCTTCCTCTTTCCCTCTGTTCTTATGTATATGTGTGAGTGTTAGCTCATGGAGGGAACAAGACAACCTGGATGTCAATCTTTGTCCTTGTCTTACAGCTTGTGTGAGACAGGCTACATCACCACTGACCATACCAGGCTAGCTGGCCTGTGTGTTTACAGGGATTCTACTGTCCCTACATCCTATCTATCTATAGGGCGCCTGGGATTATACATGTTGTATGATGTCTGCCTTTCCACAGTTTCTGGGAATTCCACCCATGTTATCAGACTGTGTTGACTAGTGTTTGCCCCTCTATGCAATTTCCTAGTCCTACCTAATTCTTAGTTGCAAGAATCTAAGTTCATAATTATGTGCAAAAATAATCACATATTAAAAAGTTTTAGAGAAAGAAGATATAAGTGTCATTATTCAGACAGAGATTGCCTTCCTGGGGTGGGGCAGGGGGACCACTCTGGGAGCATAACACTGCATCTGCTTCAGTGGTCAGGGAGTATCTGGTAAAGTTATTAATATGATCTCTGTCCAAAGTCATTAAATAAGTAGCTGCCATTTTCTGGTGTTATCGACACATGACAATCATGCATATTTATGTGGTAGAGTATAACATTTTAATGCACTATATATACTACATTCTGATCCTACAGGATATTCAGCATACTGCCTCAAGTACTTTCCACTTATTTGTTTGTTGCCTACTAGCAACACATTCTGGCATTCTTAACTATACAGTAAGCTCGTCTAGCTAGTGATAAGATTTTGTATAGTTCAGATAACTAGAGAGAAGCTCCTATTTTTATTTTTAACCCATTGGAAAACTGATTTGCTCTTGCTGCTATTTATGTAAGTGTCATCCTATTGGCATTTACTGATCTGAAAAGATAGCAGCTTGTCAAAAAAAATTGCCTCCTCACCTTGTTCTCCTTAGTTTGCAGCCAAGAGCTATTTTTATGTTAAGGAATTATCTTGTAAAGGCCCTTGAATTATCCACCTACATCCTGGGCATCGCCTTGGGACCTCCTCAAAAGAAGAGATCTCCTGTTAGCTATGATTAAATTGTCTGTGTATAGCACAGTGAATGGCAAAATAAGTACTTGATAAAACTGAAGCACAGACAAAATGAGTGAAACCCCTGCCAAGGCAGCAAGCTCTCATCCAGGACATGTGGGGCACCCGCTTTGTCTCACACCTCCTTACTTCATGGTAATAATGAACCTTGGACCATCATCAGTGAGAATGGCCCAATGCTGCCTTCTGTGGACCAATGTGAGTGGAAAAAGAGACAAACACAAATAAATACATTTGCTGCACATCTGGATTTGACTTTGGTGATTGACTCTGATCCAAGTACTAATTTTTATCACATCCTTAGTGCTTGTCTGAGCAACATCTGTGCATTCAGATCTTTACTGCCCTCAATCTGCCCTTTAGGGAACTCCAAATGCCTTATGTTATATTTTAATAGAAACTAATATTATGTGTTATCATAACTTAATATAGTATATGATATGTAATTAGTTAACTCAAAAACAATTAACATTGTACATATATGAAAAATATATGCTACTCAATTTTGTGATGGGGTGAGATAGGTATGTAGGGTATATACTTTTTCATGTGGGTGTGTGTAGAGCTGTATGGGATTATGTGTTCATGCATTTACATCTACATGTAGAAAACAGACATGGATGTTAGGTGTCATCTTCAACCACTGTTTTTCAGACAGGTTTTTTAAACAAACTTTGAGCTCATTGATTTGATTAGGCTGGATGACCAATGAGCTCCTGAGATATGCCTATTTCCATACTTCAAGTGCTAGGGTCACTGGGTGCATGTGGGTAGTCAGGATTCAAACTCAAGTCCTCATGTTTGTATGGTAATCACTTTACAAGCTATGCCATCTCCCCAGCATACATACCTAATTTTTGACACATTATTTGTTTTCTATTATGGTTAACATACCTAGTAGATTTGCATGTGGGGATATTCTTTACATAAACCACTTGTTCTGGTGACTGTCAGGATTTATTATGCCCCAAAGTCAATATTGACTTAGGTGTCACCTTTGTGAATATTTATCTCCCCAGATAATGAATTGAAATGGGCATTTGAATGAAAATTGCTATCTGTTTATTTTCTGAAATCGAATGTTTTGTGAAGAGGATGGAAGGTGTGGAGTCACGTCTCACCGGGACTGCTCTGTTCAGGATAGCTATACAGAAGGCTGCCTTGCATTCTGATTGACTGGAGCTATTTCTGTAAATTCTTTAAGGGTGTACTGTTTTCTAACTAACAGAATGTGAGCTTTGAATATACTCAGCTTGACATTTTAGTAACAAGACCAGGAGGTGTAATGCTTAAATATATGGAAAACAGACATAGCATGCCCTTATGAATACCTTGACCTTTGTATTTATTTAGGCTACAGTTTATTACCAGAAAAACACAGGACAATTCCAACAATGGTAAAGTGAGTACAGCTATCTTACATTTCCCACTGTGTTATGATACTGATTTGTTTTTTCATATTCCCTGATAACATGGCTCTCTCTCTCTCTCTCTCTCTCTCTCTCTCTCTCTCTCTCTCTCTCTCTCTCTCTCTCTCTCTGCGCGCGTGTGTGTGTGTGTGTGTGTGTGTGTGTGTGTGTGTGTGTGTGTGTAACAGTGTTCATATCTTTGCTTTGAAAAGTTAATAATTGTGGGTTCAACAGTAGAGGCAATTCCTGCCAAGCTGAAAGGAGAAAATCAATTCCTCCAAGTTGTCCTCTGACCTTGACACATGTGCAGTGGCATGTGGACACACACACACACACAAACACACACCGCAGACTAACTGGTTTTAAGAGAAATGCTGTAATGCTTGCTTTCTTGTTGTGGTGACCAAATGCCTGTGAGAAGCAAGTTAAGGAAGGAGGACGTTGCTTCCGGTATCACCCCATCAAACTGTACCAGAAGATGTGACAAAAGCCACCTCCATGTGGCAGAAGCATGTGACTGGGTCCTCCCACCTCCTCACATTCTGGCAAGACAAGAAGCAGGTAACAGACAGGAAGTCTAACCAGACTCTAACACCTCAAGGCCAATTGCGCCAGCTAGGATCTGTCTTCTGAAAGTTCTACAACCTTCCCAAACCACCACCAGCCACTTGCTGGGAACCAAGTGTTCCAAGGGCCAGTTTGGGATATTTCATAGTTACTTCTTCAATTTGTGCATCTCATGTGTGTGTGAGAGAGCATGTGGGCATACTGTGTGTGTGTGAAGGCCACAGAAAAACATTTGGAAGCTGGTTCTCTCCTACCTTGTTTCGGAGGCAGGGGCTCGCTGCTTTTGCCATTTCACTGCTTACTCCAAGTTACCCGTCCACAAGTCTCTAGCTGACTATCCTGTCTCCACCCTCCCATCTGTAGGAACACTAGGATTACGGATGTGTTCCAACACATCTGCCTCTCTATATGGTTTACAAGTACTGAACTCAGGTCATCAGGCTTAAGTAGCAAGTGTTTTCCCCGGCCTGGCATTTGATATTAAATCCATAACAGTATTATACATGTTTTTAATAGACATTATTTAATATATTAGACCCAGTTTAATTTTTTCAAAAATTTCAATCTATAATATAGATGTTTCCTATTATTCTTGATATCATCTTTGTATCAACTCTAGATGCATATTCACAATATATTAACTGAGTAAAGTTCCATCCTATAAAGTACTGATTCAATAAAAGTAACAGGGTAGCTGCTGTACATGGTTATATATCCAGGGAAATCATTTTATCCTTTTTAAACAGATATTTACATGCATTCTATTTTTGTTTCTTTATTAGCAACAAGGTGTCTGAGGTTAGCTACTCTCTTAGCAAATTGTTTTCCAGCTGTTAATGGTCTGATATAAGACCTGGATTTAAGAAATAACATCACTATTTGGTAAAGACTAGCTTCATAGGCAAGAGAGTGAGTACTGTGAAAATTCATTAGTAAAGTTAATCCAAGAAACATCTGAGTATTTGAAAGAAAATCAATTCAAGAGGAGAATGTATAACTCTATTGATGTTTTCATCCTTGTTGAGACATTGCTTGGGGATAAAGAGTTCTATGGTTTCCACATAAATATCAATTTTTATTGGTAAATTCAATTTGACTTATTGGCGTCCTATTGTTAAGTGTGGCTTCATGGAGAAATGAGGTCATTTTGTGCTTGGACAAATGAAAATATCACAGATGTAATGACCAATGAAAGTCTGCTTTAGCATACCATCCAATTCACATCCCAGATTACAAACCAAGGCTAAAATGGCACCTCTGCATTATGGTGAATAGGTAGTTTGACTCCTATAAGAAGCCAAAGCCATTGAGGGGTTGCCTCTCATATGTGTATGGTCCCACATCACACAGCAGAAACTGCAACACTATTAATTTTGTGTTTTTCTTTTCACAGAAACTCAGTAGGGATAGAGCTATCATTTTCAACTAAAAATGACTTCCCTCTAGAAAATGCATGGTAATGTTTAGAAGCATTTATTAAATCAATTTGCTTCTTAAGTTTTTACTCACCGTATTTTTGTAGGTTAAGCATATCTTCTCCCATGTTCTCTTATTTTCCTTTTTCCCTCTAAGCCCCTTTGCCTCTTTGGAAATTTTATTTTAGTTTCATGACATTTATACATATGTGACTTTATGTATTTAGGGACCACAAATGAGAGAGTTTTTCTGAGACTGACTCAATTGATTTAATGTGATTGTCTCCAGTTATTGGTCTCCTCTTGCAAATTACATAACTTCATTCGTCTTTATGGTTCAGAAAATTCTACCATTCATGTATACCACATTTTTAGCACTTCCTCTATTTTTAGATAGTGAGATTGGTTCCATAATTTACCTATTTTGAATAGTGCTACAATCAATATTGTTGTGCAAATATACCTGTAATAGGTTGACTTGTAAATATCCAGTTATTGTATAGCTTACAGAAGCTCAAACAACCCAATCAATAAATGGGTAAATGAAATGAACAGACGTTTCTCAAGCAGTGAATAAACATATGAAAATAAAATGGTCACCTTCACCAGCCATCAAAGAAATGCAAATCAAAATTGCATTGAGATTCTGCCTCACTCCAGTCTGAATGGCTGTCATCAAGAATATAAATAGAAAATGCTGGTGAGGATGTGGATTGAAGGGAACTGCATCCCATGCTAATGGGATGTTAACTACTCTGGCTGCTGTAGAAGAAGCATGTAGACTTCTCAATAAACTAACAATCCATCTTCCATGGGGGACTTGCTGCTTCTAGCTACTGAGTGTCTAGTTAAGAGATACCTTGAGGGCAAGGTATCTTACACCCTAGAGGACACCACAGCACATGGTCACCTTAAAGTCAACATAGGCAAGGGTTGAAACACTAGCTCACATCTTTTTTTGCATTGCCCTATGTTAGGTGAAAATCAAAGGATTCTTGCCTCCAACATCTAGTCCCAAAGAAAGAGCCTTCGATGACAAACTGAAGGAATAATTTTTGCTGTAATTCTTCCACTTATTGATACTGACACCATTGTCAGTGAATGTGGAGACAATGATGTTGGTCACCTATCTGTGATTTTTTGGGGAGCTCTAAAGATTTTTTGCTGTAATGCTAGGTGTTGGAATTGTTATTTGGAGAAGTGATGGACTTCATATTCTCTCCTCCCCAGCTTCTGGACAGATAGGAGACCACACAGATAATGTGAACTCTCTGTGATGGGGACTCAGGGTATATCTATGGTTAGAACTGTGATGGTCAACGTTAAACTATATTCAGGTTTTCTGGACTCTCTGTGGCTAAGATTTCAATATCTCCTTAAACCCTCTGGTCAGGGTGTTTTTGGCAGGAGGCCACTCACTGGCATGTGACAAGTGAAGTATGCTGCAAGGGAAGTGTCTCCTGCCATCTGTTTAGAGAATCCTCTAGCACAAGTGGGAAAACTCTCAGCTAAGAAAATCTTGGGATGAGAGCTAAAGGTGGCAAGCTGGTATAAGTTTTTAAGGTGACATAACTATTTGTCTCAGGAAAGGCCATGTGCCATGTACCTGATCTATTCAGATGGCATTTCCTACCTCATTTAGCAGCTCAAAGATCAGATAGATAAGGACCTTGGCATTGATTGCTTATCTACGCACCTTCTGTCTTCAATTTTTAAAATAAATTGAATCTTAAGCACAGTCTTTAATTCATCGTTTAAATGGGAATTGAAGAGTGGGCCTTTCTTCTACCAGATGTCTACAATTAAACAAAAGGCAGGTTCAAATATCAGAGACCTCGGGGTTGCACAAGGCCTCTGATGTCAAGTAGCAGAGCAGACACCAGATTCACCTAAGTACATCTTCACCTTCTCTCACAGGATTGCAGGTGCCTAATCACTACACTTTACTCAACTTCTTGACTGTAGAAATATGACCTCAGAGACGAATTCCATTACAGTATCCTGCATTAATAAGACACCCTTTTCTCCAGAGCACCCAAGATCTGGGACCACCAGATCCCTCCTCTGAACTCTAACCAAGCCACCTGCCTCTTCATTGTGAAGCTTCTGTAGACACTTATGAGTCACTAGCTACCATGCCTATCTCAGTCTTGTTCTTTGGTTGTCCTTGTTTTTCCATATCTTCTTCCCCTTAAACTTCCCATGAACATGTTCTCTCATTTCATTTTTATTCTATTTTGTCAAAGTTACAGATATGGAATGTGAAGTATAGAAGACAGTGCAACCTGGTTGGTTCTTGTCAAACACAGAGGAAACAATGTGGCAGTTACAGAGGAGGCTGTGTTGGAAAGAAGATGCAGTGGGCTGTGTTCAGTTTACAAAACATCTTGGTTGATTCCAATCTCCAGGATCCAGATAAGGCAAAAGAAAAGCAGAGCATGGTGTAACACACCTATAAATGAAGCTCTTGGGAAACCGAATTAAGTGGATTTCTGGGCTTTGTGAACAGCTAACCCAGCCTACATGGCAAGTTCAAGGTCAGTAAAAGACCTTGCCTCAAAATATAAAGAAAAAAAATTAAAAAAATAGATTGTGCCTGAGTAGTAACACCTAAATTGACTTCAGGCTCCCACAAGCAGGCATACACACACACACACACACACGCACACACACACACACACACACACACACACACAGCACACACACAGCACACATCTGAATACGCCTACACATATACTCATTCCTTCACACGTGTACACACACAAGTAAATATACTCATATTCACAGATACACACAAACACACACAAAAAATACTATCTAAATTCAACATTTAACTAAAAAAAAAGTAAAAAAATTTAAGTAAAAAAGTCCATTTAACTAGCATCACCACAGAGGCTCCTTGGCCAGTATTTCTACCTCTTCTACCTCCCCGTTTCAGTAACAGACCTTCCATAGGTACATATGAACATCTACTCTTGCTTGTACTTCATACCTTAAGAAATGCATATGATGGTTTTCTTAAATTGAAAGCTGTGTGAATCTTACCTCTGTCAACACAGATTATCTCCCACAGGTTAGTTTTAGTCTCTTCTTCTCTAGCCTAAGTATCATGACCTTTCTGTAAACCTCCAAAGCCTGGAGCTAGAGAGTTGGTTCAGCATTTAAGAACACCAGCTGTTCTTGGAGAGCACCTAGGACCCAGCACCCTAATTCCCAGCACCCATTTAAAGTCTTATGACTCTCATAAATCCAGTTTCAGAGAACCTGATGCACTTTGTTGTCCTCTGCAGGCAATGCGTACATATATTGCACAGACACCCATGCATACAAAACATCCAAAATGTGAACAATAAATAAATAAGTAAATAAGTAAGTAAATAAATAAATAAATAAATAAATAAATAACTCCCAAAGCCTGAATAATTCAGTTACATCTTTAAGCTCTTAAATGTATGTTATCTCTTATTGGCCTCTATTCTTCTTTTCATTAAAATTTTATGTACATACAATAAAATGTCAAAATTTCTTGGTGTCTGAGAACAACACCAGATGTCCTCTGGTCTCCACATGTATATACATGTACACGCACATCTACACATGTCCACTTGCACATACAAACATGCACAAAAGCATGCACCTTCATATGCATAGACACATAAAAACATCAAATATTTTATGACAGTATAATCTCTGAAGCTAAAAGTTCATCAAAAAAAACAATGTGGCTAACATCTTTTGTTCTGCTCTGTAGATGAAGTAAATGTAGGGAGCCTAGAGAGAGTGTTAAAGTCCACGAAGCTGCTAAGTGGTTAGTCTGAAATTTAATGCTGATAATGATGAATCATTAACCAGTAGAAATGTTCTACACCCCAGCTTGTGTCTGAGTTGCCAACAGATTTTGAATGTCATTCCTCCTTGATTAGAGACAATTGCATTTACTCCACACATATTTTGAGTGACAGTTTTAAACTAGAACTCAGTATTTGGAAAAGCAATATATCAAACCTCTGAATAAATCATGGCTATGTTTCATACTATAAGGCTTTCATTCCCATAATCTTCTGGCCTCTTTTTTAATGTGTATTTCTTTAAACATTTTGTCTGTTAAGACAGGCTAGTCAACAGTGTTGGAATGTAGAGTGATGTGATATTTATATTCATCTTATCTCCTAATGCTCTTTGACAAAGCATATTGCATGAGCAAATATTATCAATAGTCACCTTTCTTTATAGTCTTATACCAACACTGGTGCAATCCTTATTACTGGAAGTCTATGTTTGGAAACTGAACTAGCTATTTGTCTTCCTGATATGAAGAAATACCTGACAAAAGTGACTGGAGGGATGGTCAGCAGTTAAGAGCACTTGCTGCTCTTCCAGCGAACCCAGAAGAAGGTAAACAACCATCTGTAACTGTAGTTCCAGGGGATATAAAACACTCTTCTGTTCTCCAAAAGCACCAGGCACAAACATATTTCATATACATACATGCAGGCCAAACAGTCATAAACATATAAACAAATAAAATGTGGGAGACCATATTTGACATGTTACGTGGGTGTTTAGATCAGAAATCATGTGTTGATGGTTGCAAGCAATCTTAAAAACAGAGTCATCTCATCAGCTCCAGTAGGACTGTTAAATATTTCTCTTCTGTGCTCAAGTGGTGCCCAGAGTCCCCTGAAAGTGCACAAAAGTTATTGTATGTATGTGTGCATCTGTGATATTGTCCAGGATAAATTTCTTTATATTTCATCTGATTTCAAAAATACACCCATGACCAAGTAATAGACAAAGAGGGAAAGGCTCTGAGCATCTCATTACCCTGAATGTCCTCGGGAGAACAGGGACTGTCTTCTTCTAGTAGAGCAGTATGTTCTTTGTAAGCTCCTGACAGGGTGAGTTGCACTCCTGAGAGCTGAATGGGGGTGAGAAAGAACCCGCCGAAGGGAACATTCTTACGAAATATGAAAGACAAGGACAGAGAAAGGGGAACTTTAAATATGTCACCATTTTGCCAGTGGCCAAGTATGCAAGTTGAAAATGATCTGAAATTAATAGTGATGAACCATTTTATTATAAAGAGAAGAGATTTTCACGAGAAATTATTCACAGCCCATCTCTTTGTCCTTTCCTCCATCACTGCCATGACTCCTTCACAAAAGAGGAAAGGACAGAAAAGAGCAGCTTAATATCTAGAATTTGCAAATCTCTGAATATCCACCTGAAACAGCTGCCACCTACTGAGAAAGCAGTAAGCTTTGATCATCCCCACTGTATTAGAAGAGAGATGGCTGAAGGATCCATTTTCCCTTCAAATATCATGTACCCTAGCAATTAACTGATCATGTTTCTGTCAGGTTAGCTTACAGGATAGGGCACATTTCCTACAAGAAAAGGAGCCAAGTGGGTGTTAATACGTAGGGGTCAATCTAGCAATAAATGCACCGGGATTCTGTAATATCAAAAGCTCCACTGGGGTGTCGACATTCCCTGAGTAACCACACCTTATATAATGGAAAGAGAACCCAGTCTGAGTGACTGCAACATGAAAGTGAATAGCAAGATGGGGACTTTTGACTTCAGAATTTTTTTTAATTAGGTGAATACTGAAAAGACTTTTAATATCTCCACTTGTAAGAGATTTATTTGATACTGAAATTTCAAGAATCCTTAACCTGAGCTTTGAGGAATCAGCTTACTTAAATCCTCTGTCCTCAGCCTCCACCATGACATAAAGACTGACTTCTTCTGACTTGAGAGCAACAGCAAGGCTAGGAAAAAATGACCACGAAGAGCCAGCATGTCTGTGACACTTAGAAGACGCCTAAGCCACCTGAAGTTAGCCATGGCTCTTTCAGCACATTGATCTTCAGAGTAACTGTAGTCAAATGCATTTTGATTTCCAGTTTACAGAAAGTCATGAATCTGGAAAGGGGCAAAGTCACCTCCAGCTGTCTGGCCCTGAAGTGTCTTTTCCAGTTTTCAATGTGAACATTGGTGTGAGGATTCTCATTTGACAGTTGTAGTCACTTCTATTGATTAACAACTTGATGGTTGTCAGTCTGACTGACAGTAGGGCGGAGGCAGGACTGGTCCAGCCAGTCTCTCCCTGGGGCTGAGTGGGATGGTGAGTGTTGATGGCCCAGATCTCCTCTCTCTACTGGAGAGAAGCACACTGAGCCAGGATTCTTGTCAAAGCAGGTACTCGTTTTATTGCATCAGGAGTGGACTTATATAGGTTGGGGTGACAGGGGGATGGGGTGAGGATAGCGGGGCAATGAGATGATGCCATCCCAGCAGTTACTAGGCAGAGGTGATTCTAGGTCAGGTAGAGTTGAGAAACTTGTATGAGGAAGTCATGTCCAAAGAAAGGTCGCCAAACTCAAGCTAGGCTTGGGAAGTTACACTGGCCTCGGAAGTTACACTGGCCTCATGCCGGGGCCTTATGGGCCCAAAAGATGGGATATAGACTCACTTAAGAAGCTACCTTTGGGCATCTCTGTGAGGGATTTCTAGACTGGGTTAAGTGAAGTGGGAAGACCCACTCTAAATGTGCTGTGGTGGTTTGAATGAGAATGTCCCTTATAGGCTCATATATTTGGATAATTGATCCACAGTTTGTAGAACTTTTTGGGAAGGATTAATAAGTGTGGCCTTGTGATGGTGGTGCACTCCTTTAATCCTTGCACCAGGGAGGCAGAGGCAGGCAGATCTCTGTAAGTCCAAGAACCTTGTCTCAAAAAACAAGCAAATAAATGAAAGTGTATATTTCTTTCTTCACTGGACATTTGGAAGTTTTAAAAGCCCACAAAATTTCCAGTCAGTGCCCCCCTACCATCTATCCCTCCTGCCTGTGAAACAGATGTAAGCTCTCAGCTGCTGCTTCAGCATTATACCTGTCTACCTGCTGTCATGCTCCACACAATGATACTCATGTGCTCTAACACCCGGGAATGGTGAGCTTCCAAATTAAATGCTTTCTTTGATAAGGTCCCTTGGTCATGGTGTTTCTTTACAACAATACAAAGTCACTAAGACATCAGGGCAGCACCACTGTGTGTTGTTGGGTCTATTAAATAAAAAATAATAATAATAAAAATGATAAAATGAATTGAAAATCAATAGTCATTCCTTTCTTCTTCCTGAATGCTGATGCAGTGTGACCAGTCCATGTAAATTGGACCACACCCTTGAACTGTGAGCCAAAATAAGACCTTCCCTATTTATGCTGCTTTTGTTGGGTGTTCTGTCACAGCAGCAGATGGAGGGACTCAGAAACAGCAGAAGGACTGCGGCTGACATGGTTCTGCCATCTCACCAAAGGTTGTCACTGATATATACAAAATTTGGCTTTGACCTGTTTCACTATCATATGACCCTTCCAAATTTAATATGACTTCACATCAACTACATTTAACACGTCCTTGTATTGAAATTCACCCCAGTAGTCGTATAATGGTTGATGAAAGTCAAGTGTTAATGTCCACACAGACTTGTGAGCGTGTGTGTGTGTGTGTGTGTGTGTGTGTGTGTATTTCACACCTCATAGTTTCCAGTTTCACTTGTGTTCTTGTGTTAGGGCAAAAACCTTAGTTCTAAAGGATATAAAACATCAATCTTCAGAAATGTGAATTATTCTGCCAGGTAGGTCCTCTCTCCCCTTTTAGGCTCATATTTCCATGCATTGCATATGTGTTGTTCTTATTATATGCGGATAGTGTGCCAGCATCTGCCTGGTGGATGATTAGAGGCCAGAACCAACAAGGTCATTCCTGGACTAAATGTCCTGCTCTGTCACATTCTGTCTTATTCAGCTGAGTCGGGGTCTCTCACTGGACCGGAACTAGGTCTTTCTGTGTTGATCCCTCACGGTGCTGGGGCACTGAGTCGTTCAGACATAGAAGGACCACACCTATCTTTTCCTTGTAGGACTGGGAATTTGAATTCCTTTCCTCATGTATGTGCAGCAAGTGCTCTTCCATACTCAGTTCGGTCCTCCAGTCCTGGTCATTCTTAAAACACTGAAATGCTTCTCTGTAGTGTTTTGCCTTCACTCTAGTGCACGCTTCGGTCTGGTACTGGTTTTCTTGTTGTACACCCAGCTCTACTCTGTCCCCAGCAGATTATCCCATGAACACACAATCAACTCTTGTCTATCATCCGTGGTTCATCTTACTTTTGGCACATTACAGTAGAGGCACATTTTCCAGAGGTGGTAGAAAAATGACTAGCTTTATCCTAGGAATAAAAGATGATAAACCTCCCCACACAATGTTTACTAGTAGACAGATGTAAATTATCTGTCATATTTCTTGTGGGTATTTATGGCAAATAAATACACCCGTGTTGTTTTATGGACATTCTTATCTTTGTCTCTGCATTTAGTAAACCCTCAAAAGGAGCCAAAGTGGTTCTTATTGATGAATTAATAGCTGAGAATTAAAGTACTAAAACTTGTTTCTGATTTTATCTACGAGTTGGTCCATGGAAGTCTAAGGGTTAACTCCAACTTCCTTCAATTGTTCACAGAGATTATTTGTGTCCTGCTGTAGCAGCAGTATGTTGAAAAGATTACCAAAAGGCTGTGTGTGTGGAATCCAGGGTAAGACTTAGGTAGATTGCTCATAGTTAAGAATTTTATTAGTAGAGCTTTTATTTCCATGGACAGACAGATGAGAGCATGGCTGAAGCTCTGAAGAGTCAGTGACTCTTCTGATCACCCCATGAAGAAGGGAGTCCTCACAATAGGGGCATGCAGCCAGCCTTTCCACTTCTTCTTGAGAGGCAGAGGAGGTAGTGAGGAGTAGGATGTGTGGCTACCAATACCTTTATAATATACACTCACTTCTAAGGGTGAGAAATTCATGCACCTAGAAATCTATTAGTCAAAGAGTCAGAGCAGGGTACTTGTCAATATCTCTGTGGGGAAGAGTGATGCAGGTATCATGGCCAGAGCAGCTCTACAGAGCCCAATATTACAGTTACAAGTTCAGTTTAGCTCTTTTTTTTTTCTTAAAAAGTTTTATTTCCTTTTAGATAGCCTTTTATGCTTCTCTAACTTGATTCACTAAGATAAAAGGGTTAACCACATACATTTCTACTTCCAAAGCTCATAGTAAATGGTAGAGGACATGAATATATAGTGTCTTATAATCTAAACCATTATGGATGGTTTAAAGTGCCTTTATTTAGCAAAGACTTGTGTGTGGGCGTGTGCGTGTGCGTGCATGTGTGTGTGTGTGTGTGTGTGTGTGTGTGTGTGTGTGTGTGTGTACCTGGAGGTCAGACAAGTGAACTTGTAGCCAGCAAGCCCCAGGGATCTGCCTTCCTGGAGCGGGGATTACAAGCACCACCATGCCCAGCTTTCTGTTAAGGAGCTAAAGGTGGAATTTTGGACCTCTGAACTCGTTCAAGGCAAATGACTAATAAGCAAGAAATAATGTCCAAAGCCCAGGGAGAAGTAAGGAGGACCCTGTTGATCTGGCCACACAACTCATCTGTTAGGAACACTGTTCTGTTTAAGTCGTCTGAGAAATATTTACCTGGAAGGGTTCTGATTTTCCAGTTTTAGTTCCTAATACCTCCTTTACTTGGTAAAACCACAGACAGAGACAGAGACAGACAGAGGCAGAGACAGAGACACAGAGAGAGACACACCCACACAGAGAGATACACACAGAAAGGCAGAGAAACCAAGAGAGACGAATTAGATTGGCTTACATCATATGGTCTGGGTAGGCCAACAGTTGCCATCTACACACTAGAAAAGTTTATAACTGATTAACTCCTCAGTACACAAGTCTGGATGCCTCAGCAGTCCCAATCTAGTGCTGAAGGCCTGAAAGATTCCTGGAGACTGGTATTCAGTTGATGTTGGAAGGCTAAAAAGGTTGGGTTCTGATGTCAGGGAGGAAGGGCAGATAGCTACACACTCCTGTAGGGAGTGGAGGCAGGCAGATGTAAAGCACTGCTTTCCTCTCAGTTATCCTTGTGAACATACTTTTATGACCTTTCTGCTGCTCAGGAAGCTAAAGCTAATGTTAATACTAAATGATACAACAGAGCAAGAAAGCATGAGTGTATTGACTCAGGGCTTGCAACATTTGAGCTGGATTTTAGAACAAACCATCTGCATGCACTCTATTAGTCTATCCCTTCATTCTCTAAGTGAGTGTAACATGCACTCTACAGAGCTTGGGTGAAAGTCTAGTAAAGTACCAGTTTCTCTGTTAGACACATACTCAGCAGCATTAAGCTGACCCTGCACATCTGTGACTCCAATATTCAAATATGGAGGCAAAATGATCAAGAATTTGAGGTTAGCTGGGACTGAATAGCAATACAGACCCTCTCTTAGGTCTTTTCCTTGATATAAGAAGTAGAACAGAACTTCTCAGTCTAGAATGGAGGACCTCTTCCTCCCTCCATCTGCCTCCATCTATTCTAGACCAATACTGTCATAAAACACATAAATTATGTAATATTAGAAAAGCAGAATAAGGGAAACTCTAGAAATAGAAAAAACTGTAAAGGACAAATTTTAATGATTTTATTTTAAAGAGATAAAATTCAGATCAATACAGATGCTGTGGTACTTGCTTTAATATTCTGGAAATGTCTTACTTTGGATTGGTAACAGAGATGCCCTGGACCCATCCTTGTCAGGAAAGCACAATCAGGTAGCATGAATAAGCAGGAAATGATGCTGGAAATCACTGTGGTAGTTCACTGGGATACTTTACTCAAAGCAAGAATTAGTAGAAAAAGCAACTGGAGATCCTGGAGAGATGGCTTGGTACTTAAGAGCACTTACTTCTTCATCATGTTGACTGGAGTTCAATCCCCAGCACCCACAGCAGGTGGCTCACAAAAACCTGGAACCCCAGCTACAAGGCATCAACACCTTTAGTTGGCCTCTGGGCACACTTGAGCACACATGTGTGAATACAATTACATAGGCCCATATACACAGTCACAGGCACACATGCATTCACATAAACTGAACAAAAAAAAAATCTTTAAAAAAAAAGCAATATCCAGCCGGGTGGTGGTGGCGCACGCCTTTAATCCCAGCACTCGGGAGGCAGAGCCAGGCGGATCTCTGTGAGTTCGAGGCCAGCCTGGGCTACCAAGTGAGTCCCAGGAAAGGCGCAAAGCTACACAGAGAAACCCTGTCTCGAAAAAAAAAAAAAAAAAAGCAATATCCAGCTGGGCGGTGGTGGCGTATGCCTTTAATCCCAGCACTTGGGAGGCAGAGCCAGGTGGATCATTGTGAGTTCGAGGCCAGCCTGGACTACTAAGTGAGTTCCAGGAAAGGCGCAAAGCTACACAGAGAAACTCTGTCTCAAAAAAAAAAAAAAAAAAAAAGCAATATCCATTACAAACTATTGATAAAATCTAACCTGAAACCATCATACGTAAACAGATATCAAGCCTGCAGATAGGAGAACACTAATACAAGAAGTAGCAAGACGCAGCACCAGTGATGAAGGAATCCAAGGGAGCCTAGACATTGATTTTATTCTCTCTCTCTAGCAAAGATCTTGGTCTTCGTAGCAGACAAGAAGTGGAAATTAATGCAAGCATTTTTACAGTGCAGAATTTTTAGCATTTTATAGATTTCCATTCCAAAGTTTCCACTCAGTAATTATTAATAATGCCTTGGCTCTCTTGAGGGACTGAAGATCACTAGGCTCATGGGAGCAATCACCTCCAACTTCTTATTGCACCTCCCACCTCATGACAGAATGAGCTCTGTAAAATGTGTGCCTGCTCTGCTCACGTCTCTACCCTTTGTGAAGCATGCTGCAACCTCACTGCCCCAATTCTAGCTGGCCTTTCTGGACTCAGCTCTCCTTCTTAAAGCTGTACTTCATGTTATAATTGCTCAGAATTCTTGTTAATTATTTTATTTGTGTGTGTGTGTGTGTGTGTGTGTGTGTGTGTGTGTGTGTGTGTGTGCAAAGGTGTACTCATCAGTGAATGAATATTGAAGGCCAGAGATTGGTTTCAGGCTATCTTCCTCGATCTCTTTCTCTGCTTATTTTTTAAATATTTAATTATTCATTTACCTATTATGTGTATTTATGGGTGTCAGTGAGTGTATATGTACCATGCATATGCAGGATACACTTCATTTTTGGAGACAGCATCTCCTGAATCTCTCACTAAACCTCACTGTGTCAGATAGACAAGTTGGCCATTGCACCCCTAGGAACCACTTATCTCTTTTCCCTAGTGCTATGGCTGAAGGTGTTGGCACTACACCCAGGTTTCTACATGAACGCAGTATGTCTACACAAAAAGCATGTCCTCATGCTTGCACAGCCAGTACTTTACATACTGGGCCCTCTCCAGAGCCCCTGCTCCCAACTCTTGGCAGTCCCTGCCCCTTCTTCTCATTTTCACACTTCTATGCCTTCCTTTGTTTATACCTTTCCCCTGCTTAGTCCATGTCAATGATGTCTTGTCTGGCTGACTTCTTAGTTACCCCTCCAGACTGGTCTGCATGTCCCTGATCTGTGTGCTCCTACTTTCCTTTGGATACCTTGACCACTGAACTGACTACATAGCTCTAAAACCATCTCTTTGTCCTCATGCCTTGTTCACCAGAGAATGACAAACAGGAGTTTGAGAACTGACCATATCTGATTCATCTGACAAGGCTGCATTGAGAGACACTCAAGAATAGACCTGCATACTGATCAGTGAAATGTAAATTTCCAGATACACATTTGAGTGAGGTAAAGCACAACCAAAATTCTTCAGTGGAACAAGAAAGTCAATGAATCTCTCCATGCTCTGTTCTTGGTTCTGGTTCCCTTGATACAAATTGAACACTTGCACATGCATGTTAGCTGCCGTCAGTGAAGCCACCAGCATCAAGACACAGAGTCCCTCCAGTCTAGGCAAGGTGTTGGACAGAGGGGAGACAGGCCCTGGAAACACAGGCACAATCATGTTTCCACTGCAACTGCAGCCTCTCTGGTTACAAGCTCAAGTGGCACTGGCCTTTCTGAGTCTCTCATTCCCTGGGAGGGAAAAATACAGGGTGCAATAACCTATGTCATTGAATGATTTTAAGGGTCAAATGATTGTGTTAACACTTAGTGTAGAGTAAGGTCCAATAACTGGTGGTTAAGTTAAAAGAGAGGAGGAAGTGGGGCTGGGCTAGAAACCCTCAAGTCCCACCTCTAGTGACTCACTTCCTCCATTGTGACTCTACCTCCTCAAAGGTTGACCATCTTCCCAAACAGCACCATCAACTGGAGACTAAGTGTTCAAACATACGGCCTGTACAAGACATTTCACATTCAAACTACAGCAGTCAACTATATTTTAATTATCTTTGTTTATCTCCTCTGTTTAAAACAAAAAACTATTCAGTTGGCATGGAGTTCTTGCTCAGTGAATCCCACGTTAGAGGCTTTCATGCTTACTTCAGTCAGGATTTTTGTCTGAGTGATCTAGCTTTAAGTCAGGGGATAAACTAATGCCATGTCATGAAGAAACCAGGCATTTCAAAACTGTGTGCACAGCAGGAGGTGAGGGGGTGGTTTTGAATGTCTCTGTTCTAGGAAGAGAGCATCTGTGATTAAGAGAAAAGCACATTGAAAAAGTGTAAACTAATAAATACCAGTTGCCAATTACATACAAACCCAGACTATTACTGATACATCATTCAATGACAAAATTAAATTTTGAAAGATTCAAATACATACACACACAAAAATTGTGTTAAGTGATAGATGCTTCTCTGATTTAGAAAATAATTCCCACCTTTTTGGGGTAAATGTAATAAAAAGAAAAAAGTGAAGCTTTGTTTTATTCTTATGGTAAGGAAGGTTGAAGGATAAAACCCATACTCACCTAACTCGGGGTTTGCCTGCCTTCTGAGAAGATCCTTCTTAAAAGAAGAAGAGCACATCATTACAGGAGAGCCAGTAAAGGGGAAAGTGCCCCAGACCTCCATGGGAGAAGACATCTCAATGGGTTTGTTAGACCAGAGCTTTCATGGGGTCCATCCAGACAAGGCTTAAAAACTAGCATTGGCTGAGTCGATCAGCTCTTGGGTCAGCTTGAAATGAGCTGCTCTCCCTGGTAACTCTGAGCAGTCTGAGTGCACAGCCACATTCTAGCTTTGGTGGAAATGTATTTGAAGATTTCAAATGAGGGATTGCTGCTTTTTAAAAAGAAGGTCTTAGAGGTAGGTATTGTCTACAAATCTACACAATTCCAGAACTTCAGAAATAGAGGCTGCAAGTCATTCTTGGCTACATAGTGAGTTCAAGGCTACCCTGGACTTCATTGAATAATTCATCAAAAAACTTTTAAAAAGGCCGGGGGATGTACCTCAGTTGGTAGCATGCTTACCTTGCATTTAGAATACTCTGTTTTTTTATCCCCAGGCCTGAATAAAACAGAGGTGGTGGTGGATGCCTGTAATCCTTATCTCTCAGGAGGTAGAGGCAGGAAGATGAGGAATTCAAGGTCATCATTGACTACATAGTGAGCTTAAGGCAAGCCTGAGATACAGTAAATCTGACCTTTAACAAAAGAAAAGAAAGAAAAAAAAAAAAAACAATGACAACAAAGCCAAAACTACAACAAAAGAAAGTGTGTGCCTTGTGCCTTCATGCTCTGCTAATGCAAATATTCTTAGAACTGCTCAGGTTTGCCAGGTGGTGGTGGCACACGCCTTTAATCCCAGCACTTGGCAGAAGCAGGCAGATCTCTGTGAGTTTGAGGTCAGCCTGGTCTACAGAGTGAGAACCAGGACAGGCACCAAAACTACAGAGAAATCCTGTCTTCAAAAACAAAACAACAACAACAAAAACCAAAAGAAATCCTCAGGTTTGCCTCTACCCACTGCTCTTAGACAAACAACTGGCATTCTGTTTGCATGCATGATGCTTAGTGGTTTTAATAACACTTTCATTCACCTATTCATTCTTTTATCATTCACCTTTTTATCTAGACAGACATCATTTTTCAAGTTATATATAAGAGATAGCCTGCATTGGTGGGAATCAGTGTGAGACTTGGTAAAATACTCAGCCTGTCTCTATCTCTGCTGCCCATGGGCTGAGTTGGGATACTAGTGATGTCTATGCCATAGACCATTGGTAAGAAGAAGATGCTGTGCTAGACAGCATTTCCTGGATGGACCCAGTAGTTACCACCAGGCTTTCTGCTATGACCGATCTTATTGTTCTTTAGTAGCTACCTAATGTCCTATAAAACACGACTGGGACCAGGTGCTTTCTTGCTTGTGATAGACAAATTGCATATAACTAATGAGATAGTCACACATATTTAATAATATCATTATTGAGTATTTATTACTTTGCTCTATTCAGTCTTGTATATACATATCAATATTTAATGGTTGAATCTAATATATCCTGCAGTTTCTCTTGGTAGCAGGCTGAGAAATGAGAACAAAAATGGTACCACCCACAAGTACTTATGGTAGCAGAAACTTTAGGGAACATAGGGAATGTAGGGAATGAGAAGTGAGATTGCTATTCAGACAGGAGAGGAATAAGTTATGTATATGGCCCAATAAAATGGAAAATGGAAGCCTTAATTACTTTCGTGACTTTCTTGGGTTAAAATACCCAATAAAGGTTATTTGAAGAGAGAGAATTTATTTTGGCTGACTCTTCCAGGGGTGGGGAATGCTTGGTAGCAGGAACAGGAGGCTGTATCCACATTCTTCTTCAGTCAGGGAGCAGAGAGTGAACAGGAAGTGGAGCCAGGCTATAGAGACTATAAGCCCAGCCCAGTCGACCATGCCCTTCAGCAAGATTCTTCCTCCCAAACAGGGTGATGAGCTGGTGGCCAAGTACACAAACACATGAGCTTGTAGGGACATTTCACACTCAAAACACAACAGATTGCCTAAAATGAAGAGGGAGAGGGAAGAGAAGCAGAGGACTCAGCCCAGTGTTGCTGTCCTGAAATTGGAGGATGGGGCATTGAACGAAGCAACACAATGCAGGCTAGACAAGACAAAGGAACAGTTTTCCAGATATGTGAGGCTCAAATTTGGGGGATAGAACCCAGAGGATTCTGTACCTAATGATCCCCCATTATGTCTTCCAATGCTGTGTTTTCTTGTTTCCAAGGTCAAGCATTTGAAAAAAAAAAAAAAAAAAAAAAAAAAAACTGCTTCAATTGAAATGCTGGGTGCTCATTCACACAAATGTAACACATAGTTTGTGAGCTGAGAAAGTCATCAGCAAACAATACTTAAAATGACAATCCATTCTTTCTAACAAGAGAGCTGTATTTTTTTCTTTTCTAAATTATTTAGTATTTCGTACATTTATAGACTCAATTTTGGTCATTCTCGCGTCCCACCAATTTTTCATATGTCCTCTTTCACACTGAAATTTTCCTCCTAACAAGTCCTCTTCACTGATATCTTTTTGCGACTCATTGAGTTTATGAAGGCTGCTTGTATAATTTTGAGTGGGAAGTTACGGAACAAGGATTACTTATCAGTTATCCACTGAAGAAAATGACACCCTCTCCTTGTGCCTATTCACTGCCCATAGTGTCTTAGTGAGGGGTTGGCCATGAGCCATGATGAGAGGATGCCAGGTCCAGTCCTGCATGGATGAGCACTCCTGCAGTGAGTTCATGAGTGTAGAAGCTCTGCCACATCCAGAAGACAGAACTCACCCTCACCTATGACTCTCAAACTGTTTCCAGTTCCTTCTCTGTGATATTTTCCAAGCCTTGTGGGTGGTGGTGGTGACATACATGCCTCATTTAGTTCTGCGCACCCATACTCACCTAGTCTCCACACTCTAACCATTTATGAGTTATGTATATTAGCAGCTGTCTACCACAGAAGCTGCTCTAAAGCTGAAGGCTGAGAGTGGTGTTAATCTCTGAACACAATCATGAGCATTTAGGAGGCAGTTTGCCACCACATCCATTTAGAAAAACAACAGCAATAGGGTCTCCTCTAGGGCTGTGTCCTCTCAGGCTACGGCTCTCACCATAATTGCTGCACCAGGCCTACGTTCCCTCCCAAGAAGTAGTTTTATTGCTTGTACCGTAGGAGCCAAACATGAGTGGTGAGTATCTTTACCTGGCAAAATTAGAAGCTATACTTTTCAGGAACATTTTAAATGTATTTTAAATCAGATTATATTTGTGTCTAAATATGGGAGAATGGTGACTTCTTAACAAACACAGGTGTGAAGTTTCTCTAATTTATCCCATGGCTCTGAACTGTGGTTTATCATTTCTAATTTTTATATTTAGAAGTCTGGAGCAATAAGTGGCAGAAAGAGAATCCAAACTGAAGTCCTCCCCATGTCAAATTCTATACTCTTTGCTCTCTTCCAGCCGGAATCTTTTAAATACCTGTACAGGTCCTCGAAGCCAGTGCATGCATAGGTGTTCTCACAATACTCTACTTCAGATTCAAGTTTTAAAGTCCTTAATGTTGTGGTTTTGGAGAGGCCTTTTCAATAGTTCAGCCTCTCAGATGTAAGCAGAGGCTTTCCTGTGGCAAGAGAAGGAGCTGCTTGGGAGTACCAGAGCAATTTTCTACCAAAACCTACCTGTTTTTACCAGGTACATTGGCTCAGGCAAACTTTTGGAACAAACTCATTTATGCTTTCTTGACTGGGGCCAGCTTGGCCTGATCAATCATGACAGATCTTCTCAGTGGATAGATTTCTGCTATGGCAGGTGTGTTCAGGTGTCTCTGAGCTAGGAATTCTGCTTTGAGTTCTGTGGAAGCATCAATTCTAATTCAACAAGGCCAAAAGTTGCAAAAGAGGACACACTGTACAAATTAAGATAAAATTCTCACTAAGCTATTCCTATGTACCAAACTTTAGAGAGTCATGAGTACCAACCAACTACAGCAGAAGTTCTAAAGGTCATTAGTCTCATACAAGATTCAAACCCCTTGAAACTTTGTCATTTTAAGGGACCTGTATTTATGAAAATTAAATTATTTTTCAAGCAAAATGTGCCTCCCATGTACAATGCCATGTCAACATTTCCTTATTGTGTCCATCAGACATTTTTATACAAAGAACACATTCTGTCTTGATATCCATGGATTTACTGCCCTTAGGAAACTTACCATCTTATTGGGAAGAACAGAATTGCAGTTATCGACTATCTTACTTGTGGGGGGTGAGGATCAGGGAAGGGGCACAGAAGGTGATCAAGGTGACAGAAAGTTGCCAGAAAAAGTTTCCCCAATTCCTTCTTAATTGCTCTATAAGAAAACACACCCCATTATGACAGAAAATTGATCAAATTAGCACAACACAGAAAATATATTTTCTGAGTGCCTGATACAGGCCACCCATTGCAATGGACAATATGGATTATTTCTAACCTACCTACCAGCCCTACAGTGCTCATATAATTATATACACTTTATTCTTTTTTATTATTCCTTTTTTTCATTAATTTTCTTTTATGAAAGTAGATTCTTTCCTCATAGAATGTATCCTGATTATAGTTTCCCCTCCTTCTACTTCTCCCAGTTATTCCCCATCTCCACTGTCCTCTGGATCTACTCACTTTCTGTCTCTCATTAGAAAAGAACAGTCTTCTAAGAGATACCAATCAAACATGACAAAGTAAATACAATAATATAAAGCAAAAACTATCATCTTAGAGTTGTAGAAGGCAACCCAACAGAGGAGAATCATCCCAAGAACAGGCACAAGATTTAGCAACTTGCTCGTTCTCACAGTCAGGATTTCCATAAAAATACTAAGCTATGATATATATGCAGAGGACTTTGTGTAGACCCATGCAGTACATGTAGTCTATGAACTCATATGAGCCTTGCTTAGTTGATTTAGAAGGTCTTGTTCTCTTGGTGTCCTCCACCCGCTCTAGCTCTTAGAATCTTTCCACTTCCTCTTCAGCTGGATTCCCTGAGCTCTGATGGGAGATATTTGATGGAGACCTCTCATTTAAGCTCTCTCTCAGTATATGTCTGGCTGTGGGTCTCTGCATCTGCTCCCATCTGCTGCTGGAGGAAGTCTCTCTGGTGATGACTGGATAAGGCACCGATCATGACAGGACAATACTAAACTCTGTGTGGAAAAACAAATAAAACCAGGATAGCTAAAACTCTTTATTTCTTTTTGTTGTTTGTTTTATTGTTTTAAAGTCTCTCTCTCTCTCTCTCTCTCTCTCTCTCTCTCTCTCTCTCTCTCTCTCTCTCTGTGTGTGTGTGTGTGTGTGTGTGTGTGTGTGTGTATGTGTGTGTGTGTGTGACAGCATGTGAAGTAAGTTGTAGGTGTCCACGGACAAAGGAAGGGATCTCCCCTCCAGGCTTGAGCTGTGGGCAATTCTGAGAAGCTTGTGGGCATTAGAACTATAACTTGGATCCCCTGCAGAAGCACCAAGCAAACTTTATCCACTGTTCCATCTCTCCAGACCCATTTTCACTTCAGTGAAGAAAAGCCTGAGGATTAGGAACATTATCTTATCTAACAAGAGCCAGAATCTACAGTCATTTTAGTGAAATACACAGTTTTCATTTCAAGGCAATAGCTAAAGCCTGGATCTCCGAGTATATCCATGCCCTTAGAAGTCCTCAGTTGTTCTACGCATGTTAGTTCAACAAACAGTGAAGTTATGGACAGTTATGGTTTTATACTACAAAGTTCATTAGTTCATTCACTTTGGGAAAATTTAATAATGTTGCTAAGAATAGCAGTCATTCCTTAGGTAAGAGTGTGGAATAAATAAAATAAATATGCATTAATTTTTTAATATGCATTTTAATTACAAACATAAAATAAAGACAAAAATTACATAAGAAGCAAATACTTCAATAACATTGTTGTCAATGATATTGCCTATAGTAAGTTCACTTCTGTAACTGAAATGGAGTTTACAGAATAAGAGAATTTTGTCACCAGGAGTGGTGGTGGGGTAATTTACCTTACTGGGCACTATAGGAACAGGTACAAGGCAGAATAAACATCCCTGGTTTGAAAACAGGAAAAGGCTTGAAAAATCACTTTCTTAAATGTAGCAGGAGCAGGGCTAATGCAACAGATCAGTAGATAAAAGCTCTAGCTACCCAACCAGACAACATGAGTTCAATCTCTGGGAGCCACACTAGCTGTTCCCTGACATCCACATCCAGCTGTGGTGGTGGATGGACTCACACACATACAAACAGGCATGAACACACATACAACAAACAACTGTTAAAACTAACAAAAAGAAACAGAGGGCATAAGGATGAGAGTGACGAGCTCATGTGTAGGGATGTGTGATCTCTGAAATTCACAAGACTATTGATGGGCAGGGTATGGCCCACAGAACTGATAACAGACAGCTAGCACATGTGTTAATTTAAGTAGACAGAATTAGTGAAATAATATTTAAACACATCATATGTTCCACATTTTTATTTTTATGAGTCAGGCAACAACTAGGATTTGAGGATGAGCAGCGGATGATCAAATAGACAGATACATTCACAGATGTGCTTGAAGACAGAAAAGTGGCCCAATGCCTTGAACATAGGAAAGCCTGGAGACTGGATCTAGCTCAGAGTGAATGGTAATGAGGTTAGAGTTCTAGAGTCTTCCTAGTAAAGAAATCGGCACACACTGTTTTTAGAAGCATAGGCAGATGAAAGAAGAGAAGAAAGATGTCCATGGAAGTCATAAGGCAAGGTAGTTAGTATGAGAATCAATACTGATTGTCAACTTGATAGGATGTAGAATCACCAGGGACACAGACCTCTGATGCCTGTGAAAGATTTTCTATATCTAATTAATTGAAGTGAGAAGACTCACTCTGAAAGTGGGTTAAAATAGCCAGTAGGACAGAATCCCAGTGTGAATAAAAACATGAAAGTGAGCTGAGATTCACCAATCATCTCTCTGCTTCCTAACTGTGGAGGAATATGATTAGCTTCCTCATGCTCCTACCAACATGATGCCCCTGCCATGAATAACTCTTCCATCCATTATTGTAGTCTGTTGGGTATGTTGACTCAGCAAGAAAAGTAACTAGTATCACCAGAAAAGGGGTCAATGAGGCAGGCAAGTTGATGAAGATAGATTGTAGTTCATGAAATTTTGGTCTTTGTTTTGCAGTTAGATTTCTCTACTTGGAGTTATGCATATATTACTCACCCAGGTATTTTAAGAGAGTCTTGAGATGATATCTAAAAGTCAACCTTTTTGTGGCAGGGTCCTGTGCTGCTGTTCCCTTTGGGAGAGAGGGCCAAGTAGGCACAGAGTCAACAACACAAACTCTGAAAGAATGTTGAAACAACAAGGTCAGTTTATTCAGGAAGAGGCAAGCCTAATATACCCTTCACTCCACCCTGGAGGAAGGTCTGATGAATAAGCATCTGTTGGCATGACATGGCTGCCTCTCATTGGTCCAGGTCATCTCCAGATCATGTTTCAGCTCCTGTTGCTAAGGCCCTTAAGCAGACCCAGGTTGGCTCTCAGAAAGTATTTTTTTTTTACTTGTTTGGACCAGCTGGCCCTCAAGCCTGTTAGGGATGAGTCATCCCAGACCTTTTTAGCTAAGTCAAGTCTCTGGGGTCTTTTACTCAGTATCCAAGGTCACAATCTTAAATGACAGTGGCTGAGCAGGCCCTTTTCAGAGGATTTTAACTTGAAGAGTTGGTTACCTTTTCCATTTGAAGCTTCATTCTCATAATTCTGGTGAAACAAACTGTAAATTGAATTCAACAACCAAAAAAGAAGACAGAATATCTCCTTAGTAGGATATTGCTGCATTAGAGTAAGTGGTGATAGATGTAAGAATTGAAAATGAGTTTGCTAATTTAATGAATATAAGAAACAAAGAATTAAGAAGAACCAGGTACAACTTGTGGGAAATGGTGCTGCTGCACAATAAGATGGCACAGAACAAGGCAAAAAGGCATGGACCTGTATTGGTGAAATTATTAAGGGTACTCCACGTAGTTAAAAGGGAGGTTTATTTGGTGGCTTAACTTACAAATGAAGGGATAGGTAGGTTGCAGGGTCTGGGGAAGACATAGGGCAGTCTGGCAGTATTCTCTGGAGAACTGTGCTAGGTCTACCTCTAGCGTCCAGGGTCCAGGAACCAAGAAAGGCAGTGCATCCAGATCCTGGGTCTTCAGGGTCCTCTCTTGGCCCTGCCTTGTAGGCATGACAGTTACCGAAGCCTCATTGGGGGTTGGAACTTCCAGATCAAAGCTGGAATGGCTACCCACTACAGACCTGGCTTGGATGGAGGAGCTCAGATGGACTTGTGTGTCTGCAATTCTCCTAAATGGTGATGCTAGTTCTTGAAATGGAGTTTAGGATAACACTATTGTACATGGGAATTAGTGAATTATTATTTAGTTAATATTATGTAACACGAGAGTCTATGTAAAGAATACCAAAAAGAATAAAGAGAGAGGGAGAGGGAAGGGAGGAGAAATGGATAGGCAGATAGATGATAGATAGATAGATAGATAGATAGATAGATAGATAGATAAAGTTTCATAGTCTTCTATCCATATTTCTTGGATAGAAACTAGAAACATGTAAAAAATTAACCATAGTGAGACACAGGAAGAAAAATAGGGAATATGCTTGAAAGCAAGAGCAAAGTAAACTACAAGATGGAACTTGACTGTAATGTGCATATTCTATTAAGACAGCAAATTACACACACCCAATGTGCTCAGTTGAGCACTGTGTCCCAATTTATGGGTGGTACCATCCATTTTATAGTCCCAGCATGATGACATTATAGATATAGGCATTCCAGTCATACAGAACAAGATGTTGAGTCATACAACAGATGCATTACCCAATTATGTATGTCTAAGATAATGTTGATTTCAGACTGACATCTATGTGTTCAGGAAGCCTGTGCTCCTCTGTGTCACAGACTGCTATCCTGGAAAGTCAAGTGAATGAAAAGTTGGTGCTCTCATATCCAAGAAGATAAGGAAGACAAGAGTTAGGATGAAGGTACCTTGATGTGAGTGATTCTAAGTCTTTGTCTCTAAAGCAAAAGACAATACAACATAAAAGAAGAGATATGCGACTCAAAAAGAGGGGTGTGAAAAGGAGTACTTCAATTCCAAGTAGGAGCAAGCAAAAAGGGAAGGTTGGAGGTGCAGAGAGATGTGTAGGGTTTTCATTTTGCAGTCACAGGGATGTCAGACTCAGAATCATGGCAGCAGACATGTGGGGTAGAACTATGATACCATTAGATGAAGAGATGATGAATTTAGCTACTCAGTTTTATTTCCCACAGCCATCCTCTTGTAAAAACTATAAGCACCTTTCCACTACTCAGATTCACAGATTTCACCACTGTCATATTTCACCAACACTTAAGAAACAACCTATCAAAACATATGGACCAAAACAGAAGAAAACAGTGTCTCAGAAGACAACAAAGGGCATGTGCCTCACCCATGCTCTGATTCAGGGTTCCTTTAGTCCTGTACTTGAACATCTAAGCTAACCAACATCTTTCAGTGTCTACAGCCTTTGCTTGCTCTGATAGTCTCTAATGCCAGAAGATACCTTATTTCAGTAGGTCATGATGTCTCTGACCAGCACCCCCAACATGTGCATTCTCTCTCTCCCTCCCTTTCTGTCTGTCTCTGTCTCTCTGTGTCTGTCTCTATCTGTTTCTGTCTCTGTCTCTGTCTCTCTGTCTCTGTCTCTGTCTCTCTCTTTCACACACACACACACACACACACACACACACACACTCACTCACACACCAGAAACTTTGGCTAATTTATGTATCACTCCTGATTACATCCTATCACCAAAACAAGGGAAGAGAGACTGGGACCTTGTCTGAGATTCTTCACTACTTGGGTAATCTACTGTAAAGCTTTACATGCTTAGCAATGCCAGCCACAAAACATGAAGGATTAGCCATTGTCCTACTGAGTGTATGAATACTGAAGACAAATTGAAAGTGTCATGAAAATAACTCCAAGAATTCACTTGCTTAGAGTACTCACCATATTTAATCCATACAACAGTCACATACCAAATCTTTGTGACTTTCAATGAGTCTGTCTGTTCTACATTTACTCTTCAGAAAGCTGTAAGGGTTCAGAGATTCTAGGTGGAAGAACAGCTCCAGTGTCTTAATGATGAAACCCACTGTGGGGCTGGGGAGATGGCTCACTCAACAACGTGCTAATAGTTCATGTGTGAGCACTTGAGTTCAGCCCTCAGGACCTGGATAAAGAACTAGATGTGGTGATGTGTTAGTAATCCCAGTACTGTAGAGGTTACACAGGAGGATCCCTGGGCCTCACTGGCCAGCCTAGCTAATGGAATAAGTCTCAGGGTCCACTGAGATGGCCTATCTCCAAAAGGAAACAAAGTAGAGAGTACCTGAAGAAGATACCCAAGGCTAACCTCTGACCTCCACATGCATGCTCTTGCACATGCCTCTGTATCTGAACACACATGCACATCCTCGTTCACAGGAACACCCATACTCATGCATACTACACACACACACACACACACACACACACACACACACACACACCCTCTGACTGCAATAACACAAGGATCTCAGTTATGAACACTGTTGGAAAGGTTGTAATGAGAAGCAAGTAGACACGTGAGCACTAAGCAGCAGCCTCCTCCTTTCAGGGCTGGCTTCTCAGTCTGCCACGCTGGATCCACAGTCCAAATCCAAGATGACTACAAAGCAAAATTTAAAAAAGCCATTTGAGTTCGCAGAATTGATACTAATTCTAGCCCCTGCCTGTCTGTTCCGCATATACAGCTTAAAGTCCATCTGCTTTATAAAGCTAAAACCAGAACAATGTATTTGCAGTCTGGTTTGGATTTCAAATTAAGAAATACTTTCTAAAGCTATTAGCAGTAAGTGGATATGCTCTCGAGGTAGAATTCCAAAATGTCCTGCAGATAATCAGACAGAGGACATTCTCCCTGCTGTTTTCTGCCTTCCTCCACGGGGCTGTAATAGGAGTGTGTGGAGGGCTTTGGTCCTTGTGTGTATTTGTGTGAGGATATGCATGTGTACATGTGTGTGGATGGATGTAAATATGTGTTCTTATATGTATGTGTGTGCACAGGCCTGCAGGTGTAGCTATGCATACACATATGCATAGATATGTGTAAGTACGTATATATTTTACACATGCATATATATATATGTATATATACATATATATGTGTGTGTGTGTGTGTGTGTGTGTGTGTGTGTGTGTGTGTGTGTGCTTGAACATATGTGGTCTTTTTTTATGTATATATGTGCATGCATGTGCTTGGCACTGTTTTGTGTGCCAGGGTGGGACAGGAGTCCATGTAGGAAAAGGACAGCAGCTCATAGTTCATTCTACCCACACTGTACAGAGAATTGCAAGGAGCCTCACTCATTCTCTGGAATGTTTCTTTTTAACCCTCATGATTCCTCTTTGTCCTGGAGCAAAGCCAAAGCCAGGCTTTGTTTTTGAAAATGTTCGTAATTGTTCAGATCCAGGGCAGCCTCTTTTCACACTACAATATTTGGAGATCAGAATTTGCATGCTTAATCTAGTGATGAATTTTATTCCATCTGAAAGTCATTATTAATGTCATGACATTCCCTTTGATTGATGGCAACTGAGTGTGGCTCTTGTGTTCATCATCTTCCACGTGGAGGCAAGTCAGCTCATCAGATCTCTTGGGTCCCTTCTCTGTGTCATTATTACTTCTGGAGTGTACTTCTACCCGGCATAGATCCCAGATGACTTTTACCACAAAACACCTTTTTTATTGTCTTCCTATTTAAAATCAGGACATTGGTAAACAAATGTAGATGAAGATTAAAATTAACACCATAATGCTAAAAACCTAGAAGAAAATTTGAACAATGTCTCATGCCACATATTCTCTTCCATGGTCATTTTAAAATGTTCTAAGAATCATTTGATGCCCGTATTTTATATATCTATGTAGGAATGTATTTCTCTGTGCATTTGCTTATAACCTTATTCTTAAAACAGCCAAGTAAAATTACATTATATGATACTCTGCTGTTTGCTTTGCAGCCCCAGAACTTGAAGGATTGTCCAGTGTCATACCTATGCAGTTCACCCACTCAAAATTAGTGCAAGAGCACCTGGAACACAAAGGCCTTGCCATATTCAACCTATCTTGATCTTTAGTCCCACACACTTTGTACTTAGTCATGTCTCCATAGCTATTTGTGGGGTGGATTTAGATCAATATGTGAAAAGATACTTGGAGGTGATATTCAAAATATAGAAGAAAAGTATATCAGTGCCCTGTGATTTCTTTTAGGAAATAATACAAAGTCAATGGCTGGACAAAGAAATTGGATTCTCTTGTTCTAGATACCAGAAGAGTCAAAGTAGTTATTTTGCAGAATCAAGGTGTTAGCAAAGATACCCTCTCAGGGAGAGCTCCAGAAAGAAATTACTCCTTGCCTATTTCACCTGTGGGAGATGGACAGCATTCCTTGGGGTATGGTCACATAACTCCAATCTCTATTTTCAGTGATTACTTACCACCTCTGAATAAATTCTCCCTGTGTCTTCCTCATAGAAAGAAACATGTGATTGCATTTAGATTCTAGAAGAAATTTCTTAATAATCAGATCTCAGCATCCGAAAATGAATACAAAGATGCCTTGTACCATATTAGGTAAATGTAAAGGTTCCAGTAGGAAATGGCAATTTGAGGACATTGCAGAGGCACTGTCATCCAAACACTAAAAGCATCCATCTTCTACTGTAGCACCAATTATAGAAAAAGTCTCATGTCCAAATGGAGTAGAGACTAACACAAAAATATTTTTTACTAGAAGAATCTCCAATGATAAGGATTAGGAAATTTTTTTTTTTAATTTTAAATTTGCTTATTTGTATAAGAGAAAGGGGGGGAGGATACCTCATATTATGCATGTGGAAGCCAAAGGACATCCCCAGGGGTACAGTTCTCTCCTTCTACCATGTGGGTTCCAGAGATCAAACTCAAGTAATCAGACTTGGCAGCAAGCACCTATGACTGATGGGGAAATGACTCAGTGGATAAAGCGCTTGCTGGGACTAGGCTCTTTGAGACCAAATACCTGGAGAAAACTGACTGTCCCTCTCCTGGCAGCCATCGATTGCTTATAGCTCCTTAGTTAAGGATGAGGTTTTGAGCCCCTCCCCCATCCATGCTGGGATTTTTGCTGGCTTGAACTGTGCAGGTATTGTGTATGATAACATAGCTGATGTGAGTTCAAATGGGCAACAGCCCTGCTGTGCCTTGCAAATACTGTTATTCTGTAGTCCCCCAGTACCTCTGGTTCTTACAATCTTTCTGCTCCATATTCTGAGATGATAACTGAGCCTTGCAAGAAAAGGAGGAGAGAGTTGATATAGTTGCTCCATTTAGGGCTGAGCACTACATAGTTTCTTATTCTCTGTATGTTGGCAGTTGTGGTGCACCGTGTCAATCATCTTCTACTGCAAAAAGAAACTCCTTTAGTGAAGTTTGAGAAATGCACTCATCTATGCACATAATATTAAATCGTAAAAGTCTGTTTAATACTATGTCTGTGTTCCTTTAACAGAATAACGGAGTACATTTTCTCCTAGCCTGTTACATGGCCAGCGATGGGTGTTAACCTTGCTAATTGTGCTAGGCATGCATTCTATCTTGTGGAATGGGCTGTAAATAAAGTCAGAAAGTGGTTGGTACTATCACATTTCACGCCACTATTTCAGCAGGCATGTCTTACCAAGTCACTAACTATTGTAGTTCTCAAGGTTCACAGATGAGTAACATTAATGATTACCTTTCTGTTCTAGTAGCATGCATACGAAATGTATAGTAGCATTTCAGCATTACGAAAGCTAGCCAGTAGGGGCAAGCTTCCAGAATGATTTCTCAATGTCCTATGATTTAAGTATGTGGTGCCTTCATCAATAGGATCTCACCACCAATTTTGGATGGTAACAAAAGGCAATGTCAATAGCCTGTAAAATTTGGGGGTCTTTGGAACCTCATTGCTCCTCAAAAAACTGTAAATAGATCTACCAATAGATGCAGCTAATCAACTCCTGGGAGTATACCGAAAGGACTCTTTATCCTACTATAGTTATACTTCTTTATCCATTTTCACTACTGCTTTATTGACAATAGGCAGGAAATGGAAACAGCCTAGACATCTAGATGTCAATCAACTAGTGAATGGATAATGCAAATGTGGTATCTCTACAAAATGGAAATTTATTCAATTGTTAAAAATGAAATTATGAAATTTCAGAGTTGGAAATAATCATTCTGAGTGAGGTATCCAAGTCTTAAAAAGGCAAATATCACGTGTTTTCTCTCATTTATGGGTGTTGGTTTTGAATCTTTTCATGTGTTTGCTTAGCTTGGTGTACATTAGAAGTCAGCAAGGGGACATGGGAATTTTCAAGTAAAGGGGGATATAATGCAAGTGTATGTAGGGGGAATTCAGAATAGTGAAGCAAGAAGGGTTAGATGGAGTGGAGAAGTGAGGGATGTGTTGAAAAGAGTTTACAGAGAGGATAAAAAACACTGAAGACATTATGAAAAGTCATATACAAACCACTATTGTGGAAGTTTCCTAACATATGTACACATACACAGGTCAAAAAAGCCTGAATGGAATTGTCCTATAATGGCACAATGACTCTCTTAGACACAATAGGCTATCAGGAACAAAGCCCAGTGCTAGGTATGAGTTATTATCTTACAACATTCTTACAATTGATGATGGATATATAAGACAATGCAAAACATCATAAAACATTGACTCTGTGCACTTTAATTTAATCATACTACAAACACTGAAAACTGAGGTACTTTCCTTCTTTGTAAAACCATTTACTGGATTCCCATAAACAGTGTTTGGCTTCTTTCCACAGTATGACTTACAAACAGCATATTTTTTTTTTTTTTTTAGTTTTGGTGAATCACCCTTTTCTCCTTTAAGTCAGCACAAGCCTCTAGCTGGCATTATTTGCATTTTCAATGCCATAAAACATCTGTGGACCTTCAAGTTTCTGCCTATCATCAGTGCCTTTGGAAAATGTTTAATGTTTTCACCACAACCAAATTATGCATCACAACCAAATTTGAAAAACATATTTGCTGACAATTTCATATCTGTATATAATGCTTTGTGATCTCCCTCACTTCCCCCTCCCCAGCACCTGCAACTCTCCTCTAATCCCAATGAGTGTCTCTCCCACAATCATGTTTTGTTTTGTTTTGACTCTCTGAATTTAAGCAGGACTGCCCTCATGAGCCAGGGGGTAGAGCTCTCCATTATAGCATGGACAATTCCCCAGTGGTTACACCACTCTAATTGGCCTCTAGTTCAGCAAGGACCCTTGCTGATAGCAGTATGTCTAAAATCTGAACTTTTAGAAAGAGTTTCTTGAGACCCTGTCTTCATGTGAAGAGTCTCAAAAACACCAGGTTGAAGCCGTAGTTGTGCCTCTGTGGTGTGAGTATTGTGGCATTAGCTCTTTTCCTCATCATTGTGACATCAGCAATTGAAAGGGAGAAAAGCACTCTGGCTCACTCTCCAGCCCATCAGTCCATCATCATAGGGAGGTTCTGGTGACTGTAAAGAAAAGCTCGTCAAGGGTCTGGAGAGACTGTTCAGCAGTTCAGAACACTTACAGAGGACCCAAAGCCAGTTACCATCAATTCCCAGCTCCCACATGGCAGTTTACAACTGCTTTATACTCCAGTTCTGAGGGACCTGACACCCTCTTCTGGTCTCCGTCTGTACCTGCAGGAAGGTAGGGCACATCAAATCATGCAAACACACATACACACACCAAATAAATAAATAAATAAATAAATAAATAAACAAACAAACAAACAAACAAATAAATCTTCAGTTAAAGAAAGCTCTTCCAATATAGATGAACCAAGAAGCAGAGAGAATGCTAGAATTAGAGGTGGGAGTTATTTCAAAGACCTTTTTGGTGACCTGCCAGGCTTTACCACCTCAAAATTCCATTCAGGCTCAAAAAATAGCAGCATCACAGGGAATATATTTTTTAACCACAAGCCGGTTGGGATATTATAGATTTGATTCCTTTAACGAAGTGCATATTCTTCACCTCCTGTGGACACTTTGTGACAACTTGAATTTTTCCCTTTCTTTTCTCCTTAATGAACCTTCTTATATCTGATTGCTGCTGCTTTGCTGCTTTGAGCCTTTTTCTCTCCAGACATGTCCTTTTGTTGCCTTTGAAGTTTTACCTTTCTAATCTCTTCCAGAAGAAAAGTTCTATTTGCAAAACCTTCTATCTCTCAGGCAACTACACATGTGCGTGAATGTTTGTGTGTGTCTGTGTGTGCTTGTGCACATGTGTGTACAAGCATGTGTAAAAAAAAAGAACAGTCTTGGGTGGTGTTTATCAAGCACTGTCTACTTCGTTTCATTGAGACAGAGTTTCTGACTGGTCTAGAGCTTGCCAAGGGAGCCTAGAGCTCCAATGGACTCTGCCTCATGAGCTCTGGGACTATAAGTTCATGTGTCACAGCCAGATTTTTTTTTTTACTTGGGTTCTGAGGAATAGAAGTCAGGTTCATACACTTACAAGACACACACTTTATAGACTGAGGCAACACTCCAACTCTTATAGGCAATGTCTTTGCAATTTCAGGAGAATGTGACATTTCTCACTTTCTTCACGTGTGAAATAAGCTGAAGAGACTATGAAGGCATAAGAAAATTGGGAAGAACCAATCTCCTATCCAAGTAGTGAGCACCTACTCTCCACAAAACCAGTTTGACCACTGACTTGTCTTTCATCATTCATTTCTAAAGAAATTAGAAGCTGGAATCACCCCACTTAGAAATGAATTGTTGGCTGTTCCTCTTATTTACACTGAGCATTGTACCCTCACCTCTTGGTTTTGAGGTCCGTGCCTCTGTTTCCCTTCCCTCAGCGTCACCCTGCCTTGGGATAAAGCTTGGCCTCCTAATGCTTTCCATCTGATTAATCAGATATGAGAGTGTGCTCCACATTTCTGATATCAGCAACTAGCAACTGTGGCTTAACCATCCTGGACATTGTGAGAGACACTGGAAAGCTGAAATCAGGTCAGGGAGGTGTTAACCATGGGAGAAAAATGCAGCAAAACAACAGACACCGAAAACAGCTGTACTTGCTTGTGTGGTGGTTCTGGGAAAGACAGAGAATAATCTCTGGATTTGTCTGCCCAGAGACAGAAAGCTGGGAGATTTGCTGACTGGCTGAAGATTGACCCCTGGCTCAAGAGATCCTCTGAATGTGTGTGATTGTATCTCACAGTTGCCAGCACTTCAAATGTCACAGTACTGGGCACAGCAGGTGAAATCCATGTGTGTTAATCAGGCTTATATGAACTACTTACTAGAAAAGTGGCAGGAATAATAAAGAGGAGAGGATCTAAGATTTGGGGCAGCAGAAACACCTACTACATAATTGCAATATAATAGGCAGGAAGTTTATCTTTGGGAGATTAATTCATTTGCCTAAAAACACTCAGCTAGCTAACTGTCAGGCCCATGCTAGAGACTCTGGTCTCCAGGTTACAGCCAGCATTCTTCACATCCCAAAGCTCAGGTCCTGCATTCTGCTTCCACAGGAGCACCTGGTCCTCTGCTGTCCCCCTTGGCTGCTTGGGCCCAGGAGGAGGACTTGTCTGTACCAGTCTGGCAAAATCCCCTACAAACTTACACTTTTCCTGTTGGGCTTCATGAGGTGGTTGTTTGTTTTGGTTCTTTCTCTCTCTCTTTTTTTAATTTTCAGTTTCTAACTTCCCATAATTTCATACTGTCCATGTTTAATCTGTTAATTTCAATATATTGATTTGCAAGGCCAGTTTAACTACCAATTGACTAGCATTTTTAGAATGAAATTACTGAGAAAACAAAAACATCAAAGGACATGATTTATTTCACTTTACAGAGAAAAATAGTGTTTCCTTTTAGAGTGTGTGTGTCTTTTTTGTAAAAAAGAAAGAAAAAAGAGGATATATATATATGATAAGATAAAACGTAGATTGAATCTACTCTGAAAAAAGATATGGGAATGATACAAAAAAAAGGGTAGATTATTGAATCTGCTCTGAAAAGAAAAAAAAGGAGGATGTGGATATGATAAGATGAAAAGGTAGATTATTGAATTTGCTTTTAAAAAGCAACCACTAGTTTTAAATATTTTACATTGCATTAAATTTTTGTATATTGTATACAAGTTTTGTATATTGATACAAATTTGAGGTTAATTTTGTTAGAACATACTGTGTATACACTTCTAATCTTGTTTAAGGTATTGTACCTATATAGTTCACTTAACGATATAATGCAAATTTTTCATCCTTTAAAGTTATTACCAACTAATTCGATATGATAAAAAGAAATACAAGTTAATTGTTAGTCACCCATTACAGTGGAATTTGTCAAGTTAGGTATGTTTTCAAGGTCAAACAGAGATAATTTTACATAAACAGCTTAACTTCAAACACTTCAGAGATCTACAGAATATGGCTTTTAAGATGTTTTAATAACATAATTTTTTATGACAACGAGATATGTCTGTTCCTAGCAGCACCAGTCTACTTCAGAGAAGATGATGGCCACTGAAGAAACTCCTTATGGAGTTTACTTTCTTTGTAGCAAGTTAGCCACTGGGCAAGAAAGTGCCCTTGCCTTGACTGCTGACAGTATGCTGTCCAAATCGGACAAACAGGACACAAAAGAAAGGACAGCCAAACTTTGCCAAGACAAAGTAAGACAACCTTTCAGAATATCCTGCTTCACAGATAAGTCAGTCAGATACGATAGGCCTGTAGGCCAAAAATAGATGCCCCAATGTTGCAGAGGAACCTTGGGTGACTGTCCAGGCAGCCAGCTGTTTCTGTCATTTCTCACATTTTTTGGAAATCACTTGTCTGCACTTCCTGATTACTCAGTTAGTATTATTTCCTTCTCAGGTCTCTGAGGGAGTTGAAGATTAGATAGTTATAGTTTTCCTTGTTAAGAAATTCAGAAAAGAATCTCACTAAAGTGGTATAAAGTGTGTGAGCTTGAAAGACATCAAAAGATAGTTTTGGGTTGGTAATACAAGCTAGGATAGAAAGTGAATTAGATACAACATTTTGGACTCACCAAAGTAGGATAAGTAATGGAGTATTTTCTCTAAATCCGTCAAATGTTAATGGACTGGACCTTGTTAATATAATTATTGACTGTATATATTGTATATGTTTATTTTACTTATTGTATATAATTTTTCTTATAGTAGTTATAACCTTTTACTATTTTAGACAAAAGGGAGAAATATAGTGATATATTGTGTACCCTAATTAAATTTGTGTATGTATATATGTGTATATATGTATATCAGTGTATATGTATGTTTGTGTGTGCATCTTCTGAGACTATGTAGAAAATTATTTCATATATTATATCATGAAAAAGAAACAACTGAAGTCATTTGCTAACTCATACTTTCAAAATGTATGTTCAGTAGTGTTTAAATGTGTGGCTTACAAATCCTAGCTCCATCACCTACTGGTCTGATTTTACATACTGTCTGTAAAATGCCATCACCCTCAAGGGCTGATGCTGTGAGGAATAAACTACTGACTATACACTGAAAGCCAAGGATGCTGCCTACATATTAGCATCACTCAATAAATATTCTCTTTATTATGCAAATAGAATCAATGCATAAAGTAAAAAGTTTGCATGCAGTCTTTGTTCAGCATGGAATGAGAGAGAAGAAACCCATCCATATTTCCAACTTCTTAGAAAGATGTATTTTAAGAATTGATTTAAGTCTAAATTTCTTGCAATTGTCTTTGGATTCTGTTCCAAAGGAATCATCAGTAGCCAATGTTCTGGTTGGACAAGTATAGTATTTATCAATTTAAGCCAAGAATATCTTAAGAAAATCAAAATAAAGTGTTTAATTTCACAAACCACACCATTCTAAAGTATGCAGTGTATCCAGTTTTCACAGGATAGATGATCTTCAACATTGTCTGATGCCTCAAATAGTCTTGGTATCTTAACAAAATGCTTGTAAGTTTCCATAAGCTAGTGTATGATTGTCACACCGTTATTCACCACATACTGGACACCAAGGACAGACCAAAGAAACAATTCCACCCCAAATCTAGCTGAGTGAACCAGGGAGTATATTGGGGTTACTAAGAGGAGGATAGATGAATTGCTGAAAAGTTTACCCATCATTGGTAATGACTTAAAAGGCTGCATCCTTGGACATCTCTGCATCACTCAAAGGTAGCTCACCTGGTCTGGTTAGAGCCTTCTCTCTCTAGAGTTGTTCCTGTTTATATAATCCTGGAAGGAACCTTGAGAATCGCACAAATTTCAGGAACCTTCTGATGCCTTGTTTTATTTTCTTCCTGGAGCTGTTAAATTTTATTTACTTCCTGAGTATTAAGGAGGCTTTCCCCAGTATGAAATGTTTCAATTCAGAGGAAATTACAACAGCGTAACACACACTACCTAGCTCAGAAAGAGCACCACTGTCTAGGCTTTGGGGTGTAAGCAGAGACTTTGAACTAGTACTGTCTGAGTGTGCCAGCTTTCTTTATGTAATCTGGAAGAGTCATGCCTGAATTGATTGCACAC